>NC_056743.1:1232426955-1232726955 GCF_019279795.1 Protopterus annectens | reverse complement strand
GCATACTTTTACAAAGCACTAGAAACTAGACTGTTTTCCCTGGCCTACAGTACACTTTCGTAGGACCATTTTCCAAGGGCTTCTGGATCCTTGTTCTTCCTTCTTCCACTCTCTCTAAGATTTGGTAATCTACCCACTTAGTTTAGGCTGCTGCAGTAGTGATCAGATGCCCCCCCCCCTTTTTTGCATGCTTTGTTAGGGTGAGGACATTCAATTTTGAAAACCTAGCATTGACTCTTTCAAGGCCGTAGCCTCCTTTCCTTAGTTGGCATGAAAGCTTGAGCACTCACTGGTGCGGGTGTGTGGAAGTAGCTCTTAAGTTTTGAAGCTGGCTGGCCGTTATATCCTATGCAGGTTATAATTTATATAGCTTAGGGTATTGCAACAGTGATCTATTTGAATGTCACCTGTTATGGTAAGTTTACCTACACAGCTGTTCTTTTCTTTCCTCTCCACTTTTCCACTGCCAGATAATTTTACTTTGGGCTTAACATTGTGCTGTTGGAATACCTCTGGGTCTTCAGGAAACCCATAAGGCTTTTCAGGCTGTGGGCCATGGGCATCATATATCACTATTGTAGGCACACTTGTTAACCTTCCAATGAAGTAAAAACAGCTGTGGCTGCTCTCCTTTTAATAGTGCATAAAATCTACTTTGGCAGGAAAGCTGCACACTGAACAGTCAAGGGATTGTTGATGTCTGAATGTAATTCCCATGAATAGTAAGTTATACTGTAGCAGTTCCTTTACTCAAACATGTATCATGGTGAGTGTACTTTCACAGCTGTACTGTTCATTTTGGGGATCATTGCTGTAATTCTTGATAGGATTTTGCAGCAGGCAGTTGTCCGTTTTTCAGCCATAGTCCAAGAGCACTGTGACATCCAGATCAGGGATGAGGTTATCTCTAGGGTTGCCACCTTTTAACAAGGGCAAGTGGGATGTGAGGGTGTGGTCAATATGATAGGGGGTCTGGCCAACATGACACTGACCACACCCCCATCATGACATCACCGGAGTTGTTAAAGGGGATGTAGTATTAGTTATGGATACAACATTGTGACATTACAGCATACTGAAAACTCAAACCATTTAAATGAAGTGAAATATTACTGCAAACACACATCATTAATCAGTTGTAACAGTAAATACATTTTAAAGGAATAAAAAACAGACTACTCATTAAACAGACACTTGTTTATTTAAAAAGTTAAATTCATAAACCAACCATTACTATTCAGAAAGAAAACTTAAAAAAATCTACATACCACATACAAGCCAAGTATAAAATTAAGACTTTTTATTGTCAATTAAAGCTAAAGCAAAGAAATAACACAAAACTACATACTGCACCCTAGCAAATAAATGTTAAACAAAGAAAAACACAAAATTACAAACTGCACCCTAGTATTTTATACTGCACACTAGTACACTAAATCACTTTTTTTTTTTTTAAAGTGTATTTTGATTTTGATTTTATGGCTTGAAGAAGGGCCCAATTTGAAGCAGTATTTGAGTAAAAGTCACAACATTTCATCCGGTAATTTACACTCATTAGTTTAGCTTTTAACAAGTCCACACTACATCAGTTTTGCACATCTGTCCATTTACCTTTCACCAAAGAAAAAACTCTTTCTGCAAATGCGTTTGAGGTCGGTATAGATAAAACCCCAGCAATTACCGGATATAGTGTAGTCAGTTCAGGCCCTTCTTTGAAAAGCTTCAGCCACTTCACTCCTGGGGTCAAGCTTGTGTTACATAACTGTTCAAGAGAGGGTCTAATTGCCAAGTAGTCCCTAAAAAGATAATCTTCATCTACATCCTGCAGACTCAGGGCAGTGGTCACATTAAGCAAGTCACTGAAGGCAAAGGGCTCATTTAGAGATAATTTAGACAGTGTAAACAAGTAGTTGCTTTCAGTATAATCAAACCACTGTTCCAGGTATTTCACTGCAGTCTCCAAGAACACAATGAAGTCTCTTTTTCAGTTTGTTAGCAGAAGTGCTGTCTAATGTGCTCATAAGTGCCCTAAGTTTCCCTCCAAAGAAAGCACCTTCAGCTCTTGCCTGCAGTTTTTGCTTCAGAGAGACCATTACACAAAAAGTTTCCATGGCAGTAAGTGCTGATTTTTCTAATGTACTTATATGTTCATTAAAATCAACAAGAACAGCACAGAGAAAGTGCAAATAGTACTGGGGCAGTGTAGGCAATTCATTCTCACCATGTTCATTAGCCGAAAAGTACTGCCATATCTGCCGGGGGTCTCCTCTTCTCCCTGAGAGAGGAAATAGGACTGGAGCACTGGGAGATTTTTCACTACTCTTTCAATGGCTGGGAGTAGTGACAGCTACCTTGTTGGCACATGTCTTAACAGACTCTCAAATTCCATGCCACAAAACTCAAAGAAGTCTCTCAAGTCTCTGGTCCTTGTGGCCGAACCTGAGAAGTGACTGAAAAGTTTCATTACAAATACTTCCACATCGTACGGTAGTTGTGCTGCAGCTTTTTTGGCTGCATTGTGAATGATATGGGCCACACAGCCTTCTGGAGTGATGGGCACTTTTCTTTTAATCTGGTATACACACCAGATTTCTTCCCATAGTTCACACTGGCATTATCAGCCCCATAAGCTGAAATGCTTTTCCAGGGCAAGGAGTGCCTTTCCATAATGTTGGAAATTTGCTGTGAAATAGCCTGTGCAGATTCATCAGGGTCTTTATAGAAGTCCAAAAGGCCATTCACCACCCCTTCTTCTTTAGAAAAATACCTCACAACAAAGGGAAATAATTTTATGTTCCCCTTGTTGGAAGCATCTGATGAAATTGCAAATGAAGTGCCTGGTTTTTGAAGGTCATGCAGGAGGTATTCCAATGAGTGCAGTCTCAAAACATTTTCGACTATGGCTTCAGTCTTGGTTCTGCCACAAGATAGTTTCCTTGCAGTATCCGAGTCACTGTACAACTAGCTGGCCAACTTTACTGAGCAGTCCAAGCTGTTATAGGAAATATTGTGCTTAACAGAATGGAAAATCTCAGAGGCTTCTGCTGCAATGATCCTAAGTTCTGGTTCCTCAAGGTTTGCGTTCCTTGCCCACTTTGTCATCAGGTGAGTGGATTTAGCTTGAAGAATAGCAGTCTTATGTTCAGTTGCCTCATGTCGTGTGACATAGTTTCTTCCACCGTTATTACAAACAGTTTGAAAAAGGTCAAATAGTAAATGAGGTAATGTAGGGGGCATTTTGGCCATTGAAAACTAACATTAATACAACTTGTAGAAAATGAAATGCATTATTTTTACCACTGAACAACCCCACCTCACCCCACCCCTCAAGAAAAAAAAAAAGTTAACCACATTCACTGAACCGAAAAACACTAAAATGAATGAGAATGCACAGTGGATACCATAGACCTGATTTAGCTTTTGATCACAGCAGTTAAAAAAAATGTATGGCACTAATTTACACAGCGCAATGATCTATTAATGAACATGCCCAACAGCAGCACTGGTCGTAATTGGATTATAATGAAAACAGTACATAAGTTTATTGAAGACATCACTAAAACACAAAATACAAACTTTGCTACTTATAAAAGCAAACTACCCTGTAACAACGACATGGTTTAGCACAATCTCAAATACATTGCATTAACTTCTGAGCATCCATCCACAAAAAAAAAAATAAACAGGAAAAAAGTCCAGAAACATTTTAACTTTTAAAAATACTTATTGCAAGAGAAGTAATATCAACTACAATGTACAGCAGACTCCATGGGCTCCTTTTCATAGGTTCATACTAGGCTATCTGCCCGAGGGCATTTACAAGCCTAGCCCATCGTTTTGTGGCTTACGCCACCCCTTTAGTATGGGGAACTATACCCATTATTTTGCTGTGCCTCTGTCGAGCAGTGACACTGAGGTAATCCCTGGGGTATATCTGCGATCTCCCATCCATTGGTCAAGATTTCTCTTGAACAAGGCCAGCGAGGTGCTCTGCCTCACATGTACCGGGATTTTGTTCCACAGCATAGGGAGTCTTTGGGTGATGAATCTATCCCTCCAGCACGTCCTATTAATAGCCGTGTCGAGGTTTAAGTCTCCCTCCTTGTGGCTCTGATGGATCTAGATTTTTTGAGGTGAAGCATATTCATCAAATCTGGGTTTGACATGGCCTTGTATGTTAGGCAAAGGTCACCTCTGAGCAAGCGGTGGCGACTGAATAGAGCTGGAGTTCTTTCAGTCGGGCAGCATAGGACAGATTTTTGAGACCCTTTATCCTTTTGGTGAGGAACTTTTGTGGCCTCTCCAGCTGCTGCAAGTGTCGGGTCAGATACATCCCAAATGGGGCATTGTACTCAATCATTGGTCTGATGAGTGATGAGTAAAGGGAGACTATGACCTCCCTTGATCTAGATGAGAATCCCTTCATGATAAGGTGGGCAATGTAGAAGGTCTTCCTAACTACTTTAGCTACATGGGTGTCGAATGACAGACTACTATCAACCTGGGTCCCCAGGTCCCTGATAACTTCTGTGCTCAGTGGATTGCCACCTATTTGGTAGCTAGGGGTAACCTTGTTTTTCCCAAAGGGTATGACTATGCATTTTTTGGCATTTAACTTCAGGCCGTGGCTCTGGCACCAGTTATCCGTTTCTGTGAGACCCTTCTGAAGGATATCTGTGTCAGATGTGTTTTCTACTATGGCCCAGTTTGCAGTCATCTGCAAACTTTGTCAGCCATAACCCTCCTGTGTTTGCTTGTACTTCGGAAAAGTAGATGCCAAACAAGAGTGGGCCCAGGACTGAGCCCTGTGGGACACCACTTGTGACAGGCTTTGAGTCTGACATGGCGCCAGCAACTCTGACCCTGTGGGTTCTGTCACTCAGTCAGTTTGCAACCCATCTTGTGATGTATGGGTTAACATTTAAGCTGATGAGTTTTTCAATGATACCCGAGTGGGGTATTGTATCAAAGGCCTTAGCCAGATCGAGGTAGGCTGTATGGACTGCCTTTCCCTCGTCAATGGCTTTGGTGACTGTTTCGAAGAAGTCAACCAAGTTTAAAAGGCATGATCTGCCTTTGACAAAGCCAAACTGGGTTGGATCCAAAGTCTGCAAATTCCCTATGTCTTTATTTATGAGGTCCATTATGATCCTCTCCATGGCTTTGCAGATAAGGCTTGTCAAGCTAATGGGCCGGTAATTTCCAGGGTCGGTGGAGGCACCGCCTTTGTGAAGTGGGACCACAGTTGCAGTGCGCCACTCCCTGGGTTATGTATCCAGAGGTAAGACTTTGATTAAACAGCTGTCCTAGCTGTGGGTTTAATTCCTCATTGAGTTCGTGGAGCACACAGCCGGGGACACCATCAGGTCCCATGGATGCTGTGTTTTTGCTTTGGAGAGAGCAGTTCTCACTTGGGCTGGAGATGTTTGGGGGCTGCAATCGTTTGGTATAGATATCTCTCCTTTTGGGGAGGGGAGAAGTTTGCACTGAACCTGTCAGCCAGTATGTTGGCAATGTCTGTAGGATCAGTAATCTTCACATCATTTTGAACTAGTTCTGAGCATATCTGGGAGTTTCCTCCTAGGTTTCTAACATAGCTAAAGAAGGCCTTATGATTGTCTTTTGAGTCTTTAGCTATTTTTCTCTCGAAATTTGCTTTGGATGATTTTATGAGAGCTCTTAGTTTTTTACTTATAGTGATCAAGGGTGTCTTACCTTTTAAGGATTTTGCTCTATCTTGTAGTAGCTTCCTCCTTTTGTTGTAGAGTTTGTTTATGGCTGGGGTCCACCAGACTGGACGCTTGCCTTTGGTACAAAGAGTCTTTGTTTTATTTGGGATTGCCTTATCCATGCAGTCCTGCAGGTGCTGGTAGAAGGTGTTTGTAAGTGATTCAGCGGCTTGAGTACTGTTTTCCGCCAGCTCGGGGGCCTTAAAGGAGACCACACTAGTGTGAAGTCGGCTTTTGAGAAGTTCTTTACTGTGGTCTTTTTTATTTCAGGTGGGGGTGGGATGAGGACCTCCAGCGAGATTAGTTTGTGATCTGATCTCACCAGTGAGGGGTATACTTCCGGTGTTGAACATTGTGCTCCCATGTTCGTGATGATGAGATCAAGTATGTTATCTCCTCTTGTGGGGATGGTGACTAGTTGTTCCATGGCATTTGAGTTTATGAATTCCAGGAACTTTTGGGCTAGGGTGTTTGGGCTTGAGTAGTGTTCCCAGTCTATATTAGGGTAATTGAAGTCACCTAGTATGATGGTGTTTGGTGATACATTTATCCCCTCTAGTGTTTTCAGGAAGGCCATGTGAGGTTCCTGAGTTTGTGAGGGTGGCCTGTAACATGCTACAATTTGCAGAGCAGTCTTGCCTATGGTTAATTGCACCTGGATGGTCTCCGATGCATCGTGCGTTGCCACCAGTCTTGAGGTGTGGGTGTCCTTGATGAATATGGATACCCCCCCTCCTTTCTTGGTATTGTCCATATTTTGGGGCCGGAACGCATGATATGAGGTAAAACCTGATAGCGCTGGGGTGCTCTCAGGAGCCTTGAACCAGGTGTCACAGCACAGACATCGATGTTCTCCATACTGAGAAGGGCCTCGAGTGCGTGCATTTTGAGATTTAGACTTCTGGCATTGAGCAGCATTACCCTTAGTTTTTTTCCTTTTTTGTGTTCTAGGGTGGTAGGTTTAGAATTTGAGCCTTGCCTAAAAAAGGCACTATGGGGGTGGCAAGAGCCTTTGCCAATATCCGGAATCCCAGGGGTGACAGGTGCAAGCCATCCCTTGAAAGCAGCGTGGCTTGTCCAGCATGTCATCCCAGGCAGACAGATACTGGATTCCCTTTGAATGACACCAGTGTTTAAGCCAATTGTTAAAGCTGATCATCTTATCTTTGTATTGTGGCATCACTCTTGGTGAAGGTAGGATACTGCTCAAGGTCAGGGTCATACCTGCCTGGGCTACATAATCAGAGAGCTCCTCAATGTCTCTTTTCATGTAGTCCAAGGAGGTACGTCTCAGGTCGTTTACACCAGCGTGGACAATGACTGAGTCATATTTGTACTTGCTGTTGAGAGACCTGAGTGCTTGCGTTATGTGGCGGATTCTAGCGCCCGACAGGCAGCTTACTGTGACCTTCTCCTTACTCAGTCTGGTGAGCGGGACGTCAGTGTGTCTGACTATGGAGTCACCAATGACTAGTGTGTCTGGCATTGTGTTTGGCCTTAAGGGCTGTGACTGTTTGACACTCTGACTGTGAGGTCTATGTGTTGCAGGTGTTGTGTTCTGAGGTGGTGGTTGTTTGGGTGTCTGCTTTGGTGGCCTCTGCTGTTTTGGTAGATTTTTGATCAGAGCCTCCGAGTATGTCTTTGTGTGTTTATGTGTATGATTTGAGGTTGTAATGGTGCTATGTGAGACTGGGTCTATAGTGTGTGTGGTAACCTTCTCCTCCTGACTGGTCTTGCCAGTCCTGTGTTGAGAGAGCTCAGCCTCCAGTTTGGCCGTATAGTTGCATCTCTCGCATGTATTTGTGTTTTGTGGGAGGAGGAGAGGGTTGTCTGTGTACATGAGGCAATTGTAACATTGCCTCAGTATTCCCAGGTTCACCAGCTGAGCAGGAGAGGACACTAGCAACTGATCCCTCGACATGCTAGAAGGATAGACAAAAACTTTACAAAAGATTCAGGGGGACGTGGGTGACCGAGAAATGGGGGTTACCCTTTTGGGGTACTATCTATGACAAGAGTGCCGTATCAAGGTAATAAGTACTGTAGGAGCAAGTGCTAGGTTTAACAGATAGAGAATAGTCTACTTGGAGTCAAGTGGAGATTATCTTTTTAGTTATAGGATACGCTGATTAGATCAGTAGTATAGTTCGAGGAAGGTAGTTTTAAGGGAAAATTTGAAGAGTGGACTTTAGGTAGCCCGAATAGTTTAAACCTGCCTAACCGGCGCTGCCCTAGTGTGCAACAGTGGCAACTCCGCGCTAACGCACGTTTACCGCGTTTTATACCAGGGGGCTGGAAAAAGCTAGAAACTGGCCCAAAACGACCAATAAACTACTAGTTACTGGCTGAAACCTCACAAAACTGGACAAAAGGCAGCTCAATGCTTCCCACTCCCACTGGTAAGCAAGGTAACTTCCTCTCCCCCAAATAAGGCAAGGAAACAGTACACAGGAACTACAACCAAAGCCCAGGAATCAGCAACTCTGAAACTGGACTAAACTAGTAAAGCGGGAAAAACAAGAGATATTTTTTTCTTTTTTTCAAAAAACAGGCAGAAACAGGTACAGCAAACACTTATAAATGCTATGAATCAGCTACTACAGCGTACACAGAAGAATTTGCTACAAATACAGTCAAATAGTAACAAACAAGGATTCCAAGTGCAATATTAAGTTAAATGCAGTAAAAACAGCTTCAATGTAACAGAAAGGCAGGCGAAATACAGTCGCTAGGTATTCAGATGTGGAAAGCAACAAAAAATATACTTAGTATCAAGAAAAGTCGCTTATTCAGCTGTCTGCAGCCTGGATTACTCTGCTGGCCCACGTGGAGTCTGTGATGAGTAGGTACAAGCTGAAAAACGCGCGTTTACCGCGTTTTATACCAGGGGGCTGGAAAAAGCTAGAAACTGGCCCAAAACGACTAATAAACTACTAGTTACTGGCTGAAACCTCAAAACATAGCAATTGAGTAATTTACCCAGCACAGCAATGCAATAAACAGGCCCAAGTAAAAGCAGTATACCCATATTCACATTACAAGCAAAGCAGTACATTTTAATCTTATTAAAAATGCATAATAAATTAAATGCACACATTTACAAGTATAAATGAAAACAATCTTGAAACAGCTTCGGCAAATTGGCAACATGTACCTACTAGAATAATAAATGAATTACATTAACTGTTAACATTCCCCCTCAAAAGGTAGACTTGTACCACATACACAGTGACTTGCAGGAACTAACAGGAAAAATTACCCAAACAGTATATCCTAACTTCCTGAAAACAGCATTAAATTGCACACATTTCCATACAAAAAAGTGCAAACTATGCTCGAACATTTTCTATCTGCAAACAGACAATACCCAGAAAAAGCTACGACAATAGAAATACATCACACTAAATTTATATTTCACTGCCCCCCACCAGAAATAAACAACTTCTATACACAGTTCAGCCTTTTAAAAGTAATGCTTCCAAATCACACCCCCAAGAATAATAACAATTACATATACATTCAGGTTTTATACCTTTAAAAACTACTACTCAAAAATATCAAAATAACCATTGCACAGATTTAAATACTGCATACTACTACATCCCCATCCACATCTAAACATTAAAAACTTAAATAAAGCACAATATTCCCATTTTAAATAACTAAAGCTACAAAATGCTATTATGTACTTTTACTACTTACTACTATCACAGTTATTGCTGGGCTAGCTGGCTTCCTTCCTGCTGGAATGGCTAGTTGGATGCTCAAGTGGTGGCTGGGGCTGGCTGGCAGGCAGGCTGCCTTGCTGGCTAGCAGGCTTCTTTGCTTGCTGGGCTGGCTGCAGAAATAAAAATCTCAGATCTTTTTCATTCGTAGCTGTAGAGCTTAGTGCTCTACAGCTGCGACCTTTATTGGGCTCTTCTTTAGTAAGTCTCCACCCCCTCCAATCCCTGCAGCCAATTACTGTGTTGCATTACCACCCGGACTTAGCAGGGAATCCCTCTAACTGCAGGTCCGGGTGGTGACGTAGCCGCATTGCCGTGGAAAAACCGGAAGTATTTTCGGTTTTTCCACGGCAATTGAATTCGCAATTGTGAAAAGGGGAAAAACGGGACTTTTAAAGTCCCACGCTTGGTGACTGTGGGAAGCGGGATGAGAGGGCTCAACCTGTGAGTGTCCCGCTGACAACGGGATGGGTGGCAACCGTAGTTACCTCCCTTGCTGAGGACATCAGACAAGCTTCTGTTTGCCTTTTGATATGTTTCATTGTTTAGCTCCTTCTGCTCATTTGTTGGGGAATTTTTTCATTAATGTCTAGAAAAGGCTCGTTCCCCTTAAGCCCTATCATTTGCAGTTTTTATTTTTTTAGTCTTTATGATGAATATGATGTAAACATTGTAAAATGCTTAAAAATTAAGTACTAGGCTAGCTGCCCTTTTGGGCTCTTTTAAGCATAATCAATTTCCATCCAAGTTGAGTACACACACTGTGTGCTAAATTCCTTAACCATGCGAATCCTTACCCCTCCCCCCCAATAGTTAAGATGAGTCTGGAATATGGGGCTTTTGTGGAACATAGGCTATCATCGCTAAGTCAAGATACATCCATTTCTCTTCTGGCATGCAAACCCTGTGCAGTTTTGGAGCACAGAAGAAATGCAATGAATTCTTAATTTCCAGTAAAATGGATAGATACTGGTTTCACAGCAGGAAAATGTGGCTTTTGAGATTATGAAACTGCTTAGGCAAGACGAGTTGTGATCCCTGACCAAGCAATTGATTCGACTTTAGTAGCTGTTCTGGAGGCAGACCCTGTGGTTATGGTAGCAGCAGCAGCAGCTCCTTAGAGATTCCACAGATAAGTACTTTTTTTTTTCCCTAGCCATACTCACCTTCCTATGGGGAACATAGGTAATCCAGAAGGCTTTAGTCAACTCTGGCATCCCACCTTTGACAGAGAGAGTGACAGTGCTAAAAGAAATAGAGTACAAAGGATAAGTGCAGATAAAATCATTTTAACTAGCAGATCTAGGAGACTGTCTCCAGTACCTTTCTTGTGGGAGGAATAAAGATGTCTTGTTGAAGTTTCAAAATGTTTATTCAGTTAAGTAGGTGGATGGGCGATTGAGACTGATCTTGTTCTAATACATTACATTAAACAGATCAGGTATTTAAAGTTACCGACAATGGTGGGAGGGTCTGCGGAGCTGACTGGAGAAAAATCTGGGAGATGGAAAAACAAGGAGCCAATCCCAAAGCTTAGATGTTAGTCCCATTTTTGAATATTCCTGTAGGAGAGACAAAGGTTTACCTGTTCAGCAGCCTGTGGAACTTCATTCTTAGTTAAAAGGTTTTTATTTTTTAACAAATAAAACATGACAACACACCATGAGCTACTGCTGTAGAACTATATTTAAGAAAACACTTTCACCTGAGCTCCATCAGGTCAGTCTAATATAGTGGTTTACACTTTGATCATTGAAAATGCCTGCTTTTACAAGGCTATCATCAGACTTTATTAGCCTGTTTTTAAGTACGTAATACATGAAGCTGTATCTGCCTTTGTGGTTATCATATTCCTTGGAGCTAATTATGAAAGCTTTATTACAGAATTTTTTCTCCCCAGTCTGACTTGTCCTTATCAGTACTTGGATCACATGTAATATGAAAGGCTCTGCCCATTTTTATAGGGCTCATATCTCCTAAAATATGTTATGAAAGATTTACCGCCTCTTGTATAGTAAAAAGGTTTACAGTGCTTGCTTATAAGAGATTCGTATACATGATTAATATGACCGGTCCCATTCTTCTTGAAGACTGACCTTTTTATATGCAGGGGAGGTAGTCACAGAGTTACACTAATTGACTCCCATTTTTGAACAATACATGAATCTTGAGAACTAGCTTACAGTGGAAACAAGTCAATGTTCATTTTTACAGAGCTCATGCATGTACATAAGTAGGAGGAAAATTGTAAGTGAAGTTTGAGACCTCAACCTTTGTATAGGCTTTCTGTGCCCATGGAATAAGAATCAACCAAGTGGTGACTTGCTGAATATAAAAAATCTTTAATGAAAATTAAGAATTTCAGATCATCTTTGAGCATAGGCAAACGGTGCATGTGGTGTAAAGAATAAAGCAGTGTGGAATGGTGCCCTGGGCTAACAATTTTCAGTAAGTTTGTTAACTTCAGGCCAAGTGGCTGGAATCTGTACCTGGTTGCCGCGGGGTAGCTGCAGTGAGAATGCCCTTGGTCACCAATGTTCCAGTCTGAAGTCCTCACTATCAAGATTCTTCCTGAGTCTAGCAGTTAGTGAGGGTTCTTCAGTTCAGATTCTTCTCTCTTCAGATGTAAGGTGGTGAAGTCAGTGCTCTTCATTTCAGACTTCCTCTCTTCAGGTTCCAGGTGGTGAGGTCAGTGCAAAAGAGGGCTGGAAACTAAGCGGAATCAGGATGAAAAGACAATTAATCAGTCTCTTGAGTGAGGGGATGGTGCCATGGGGCTTAGGTTGTGGTTAGATGATGTAAGAGGCTAATGTAATCAGTATAGGTGTGGGCTGTCAATCAAACTAGGAGACTAGTGTTTGGCTACCTTTTCTCACTCCTAACAAAAGGAAAGCCCAATACCCAAATGAGTAATAGAAAGCATTTTCAAATAAATGGAAGTTTTTTTTTTAAGTATGTGCACATTATGAAGTAAAAAAACACTTTCAAACTGATCACAATTACTGTTTAGATTTGTACACCTCTTTTTTTTAAACACCTTTATTGAATTGTCACTTGTGACATAGGCAAATTGACATTTATATAAAAGTAATTAAACTATATTAACAAGTTCACATTTGCAAACATTATACTTCATATATATTGCTATATATCATATAACCTAAGCAACATTACATAAATTATTCAATTCCTGCCCTTTTTTTTTTTAAACAAGAATCATCTTTATTAAACCATCACCTATGACATAGGCAATCATACATTTATATAAATGAAAACAAACCACACAGACACAAGCCTAGTTGCAAGCATTTTATATCACAAACAATACTGATTTCTCCTGAGTACTCTCATTTGCAAATATTGTATATCGCTTATAATCAACCCAATCATTTTCAGTCAAACACTGCATAGCTCATTTAAGTCCTGCCTTCTTTTAAACCTCATTCCTCCCCTGTGTGTATTGTTCCCACACTTCCCATTTTTTTTCCTATGTAGTTTGTGCCTACCCTTTACTAAAGATCTCAATTCCAAATTTCTTACTGCATCTAATGTAGTTGGTTTGGATTTTGATTTCTATTTTCTAGTAATTGCTTTTTTGGCAGCCACCATAATTAGACAGCAAGGCCTTACCATGTCTAGGCAACTCCAAGTCTTTATCATAGCTCAAAAATCATCTCCCTCGTCACACTAGTCTGCCCACCCAGCATCTCTGACAATGCATCCTGCAGGGAGTTGTTAAAGTCCATCAACTCACCGCACTCCCAGAAAATATGTTCCCAATTACCTCATTATTCCCTGTCACACCTCCAAGGATTTGTACACATTTTGAAATCACAAAAAAATAAAATAAAACAGAGTGGCTTGTTTTCCATGTACTAGTTCACCAGATAAACCATAATAAGGTATATACAGTGATTTTACATATCTAATGTCTTGACTGGCTTTTTTTTTTTATATTAACCGCAGTGACAAGAACTAAGTTTATGTCCAAATCCTGGGTTAAACAGTACAGGTGTTTTAGCTGTATGATTTATAGTTTAGTTTACTTAGTACAAGTGCACATTTAATGGAAATGCTTGAGTTTAGCCAGGGTTATGGTGAGCATCTAGCTTGAACTGCCGGTTTAACTCCTTTTTTTTTTCCCAAAGATGGTATTTTTGTTTCCTTCAAATGAACTTGTTCAGAATGTGAAAGTGGCAGCAAGCATGGTCTGGGAAATCACAGCAGTGCTTCACTAGTTGTTTTTTTGTGGAGCTGTAGTCTGATGTCAGACTGGTGTGCAACCCTGATTCTGAATTTGTTCACAGTTTTCCCTATGTAAAAACAACTGCAGCCATTACACTGTGCATGGTATATCACAAAAGCAGTGTTGCAATTACCAGAACAAGTGCTGTTGATTTTTCTTCTGAGTACTGGACAAAAGTTTTTGTTGCTCATGTATTTGCAGTAAGTGCAAAAGGGGGCCACAGGGGTAAGTTCCTATATTGTCATCTGAGCTGAATTTGTACTCTTCTAGGCCCCTAATCTTCTTCCTAGCTCTCTCAAAATCAAAACAAGGATGGGGTCATTGGAGTTTTTACAGTTTGTCTGTATTTACCATCCAATTGTCGGTCATTATCTTTATAATTGTTTTGTAATCTACTGTAAAAGTGAGTGCCATGCTTTGTTTTCTTTTGTCCTCCTGTGGATCCCAGTGTTGGTTTCTTTTGAGACCTAGCAGTCTCCAGAGGGGGTCCCTCAAAATTGTGTGCTCTGCCTTTTTTAAAGATCTGATGGGTTTGAGGATGGAATTCAGCAGTCTGTTACTGTACCCCCTAATCAGTAAGCCTTGGTGTAGACTGATTAGATTTGTAATGAAATCTCTTGATTTCTTTGGAGGTGTGTGCAGTGTTCATACCCTGAGATGTTATAACATTTCTCTTAGTGATCTGGGGATGCCTGTTTTTATTGTGCAGCAGAGTTGGTTTTCTGAACAGGTTATTGGAGAGGTATTTATTTTCAGTGTTCTTAGATAAGTTTATGTTTAAAAAGCTGACAGAGGACTTGCTGTGAGTGGTTGTGAATCTCAGGAAGCTAGTGGAGTTACTGATATGGTTGTAAAAGACATTCAGTGTAGCTTCACCTCCTACCAGAGTATAAAGATGTCATCAGTGAAATGTGGAGAGCATTTTATAAATGCAGAATAAGAGCTTTGGTACACTGCCTTCTCCTCTTTTCCAACAGCTACATTGGCCAGGCTCAGGCTCAGGGCCATGGTCACCACCATAGCTGTTCCAGTAATCTCTTTATAAAACCTGTTAAACATGAAGTAGTTGTTCCTAAGGCTTAGATCCAATAACTTTCCTAGAACTTCTGTCCCTCCTAGCAGTACATTCCTGACCTTTTCGTATGCCTCTGTTATAGCTGGAATACAGTATAGCTGTATGGAAGCACTGTATAAAGTGCTTCCACATCTGTTGTGACAGAATTGTGGACTTGCTGAATGGAATATCTCTAATTTTACCCTGAAAATGCAGAGAGTCTAAAATAAAAGATCTGTTGAACTCTGCCATTGGTTTTATCTGGGCATAAAGGTAGATGTCTGTTATGGAACCACTGCTTGCCACTACTGCTCAGTAGGGAAGATCAGAGATATTCTTATGGGATCCCAAAGAAGCTTTATATTTTTGGGTAGGTGGTGACCAAAAAATCAAAAAGCTTGGCATCTAGAAAATCACCCTCGTACAGTGTTCTTAATTGCTTTCTCAAAGTATTATAAGCAACATTCACAGTGTTAAAATCACATTTACTGTAAAACCTCTTGTCAAGCATCATCAGTCTTGCAGTTGTAAACAGCTGTATCTGTGATTGGAATGCCTTCCCCCTTATCCTCCTTCATGATTCTGTGAGCCTTATGTATGCTTAAATTGTTTAGAGCAGACAGTTCCTTTTTGCTAATGTTGTATAACTTTTTCCTAGGTGGTCTACTGAGGGCTCTGCAGATATCAGCCTCACATTTACTCTTATGTGCACCCAGGGGTAAATATCACTGGGCTTTTTCCATTTTATACCATTGTTATTTCTATCAGTCATCATCCTATCCTTATTTTTGTCATTGAAAAATACTTTTAAGATCCCATCTCCTCACATACAGTTTAACATCTGTCGCAGTTTCCACCACGTTACTTCTATTAAAAAGTATAAAAGTCAGACCCTTACCTAAGATTTCTTCCTGTAGCTAAATCAATGGTTTTATGAATAGTTCCAGATCTTGGTTCTATGTTGTTGTTAGTTCTGGTGGGTTCCTTCTGTTGTGTCGATCTCTCCAAGTCCCTCAGCTCCCTGGCCCCTTTCCAGGACCTGTTTTTCTGTTGCTGGTGCCCTTGTGGAGACCTCTGATTTGGGCTGAAAGGCTACTGCATTGTGTGCCCCTCTGTAGTTTCCAGTTGGTGGGTGTCTTTCTCTGTGATGTTATCCTCAAGTCCTGTTGCCTTCATGCTGGTGGCAGGCGCACCTAAGCTGAGCCCAGGTTTTTGGTAGCCCTGGTGAAAATCCTCCTGTTGTCTCCTTCCGTATTTGTCTGGTCAGCCAGTAGGTGCAGCCTGGCTCCCTTGTGCTCCATCCTCCTGCTTGGTGTGGCTGTTAGGTGTGTCATGCTTCCATTGCCCAGCAAAATGTTTCCCCACTATTGTGTCTAGGTGGGTATCTCCTCCTCCTGGTTGAAGTATGTTGGTTTTGAAGTTCCAGAAGTCCCTGTTGATTTTTGACATTTTCATAGTCAGTGCTTCTGTTTTTCAAGATTTACAAATCTGGAAGGGGAGTTAGGGTTGTCTTTGCATGAATTCTCCAGGTTTAGCATATTGCTGATAAGGCATAACAAAACCCAGCAGGATTCAACTAAGGAGCTTACCAATCGGCATAGAATACTGTGTCCCACTCTGATTAAATCCTCTTCCACAATAGCTTCTTGAACATCTTTAGTTCCCCTAGGAATTAGTTATTTTTTATAATACTGTTCCTGAAGTAAATTTCTTCCGCATGTAATCCTTTCAGTCTTTGTTTCTTGAGGAGGAGAAAGTTGTCTGTAGGATCATGTTGGATGTTGTCTGTGTGGTCATCGTGCCCTGTCTGCTGAGTTATTTTTTACCTAGGTAAGTGTCTTCAGAAAGTTTCTAAGTCGTGAGTTAACTCCATATGGCTGGTGGTTTTCCTTAGTGATGCTTTTGAGTGGATAACTCCTTGGGGTACCAAGGATGAGCAGAAAACAGGTAATCCATGAGGCAGGAGTCCAGTCTGAGATGCCACCTGTGACCCAGAGTTTGATAGAACTAGCAAGAAAGAGTACAAAACATTTGTCCGGATTAAATCACTTGAGCTAGCAGACTCTGATATCCTCCCTGTGGGAGGAATAAAGATGCCTTGTTGAAGTTTCAAGTAGTATTTCAGGAGATATGAACCCCATAAAAGTGGGCACAGCCTCTCATGTTACATCTGATACAAAACTTGATAAAGACAAGTCAGACTGAAAAAAAAAGTTCTGTGATAAAGCTTTCATGATTAGCTCCAATGATAATGAGCCCCACAAAGGTTAGCCATAGCCTCTCCTATTACATTACAAAACAGGCTAATAAAGTCTGAGGATAGCCTCATAAAAGCAGGCATTTTCAATGATCAAAGTGGAAACCACTCTATAAGACAGAGCAGATGAAGAGCGGGCAAAAGTGTTTTCTTAAATATGGAACCCACAGTATAGATGAAAAACTCAGCAGGCACCTTCTTCCACGAGCCACACTTTATTGAATAAACCAGTAGTTGAGTGCTTTCATCCCGAATGGGACTTGCTCAGAACTCTGGTTTATTTAATAAAGTTTGTCTCATGGAAGAAGGTGCCTGCTGTGTTTTTCCACTATACTTTGTGGTTCTTAGTTTGTCCTTTTCCAGTTAATTATTGGTTTTCTTAAATAAAGTTCTGTAGTCATAGCTTATGGTATGTTGTCATGTTTTGTTTGTTAAAAATAAAAACCTTTTAACTAAGAATGAGATTCCACAGGCTGCTAAAACCTCCACTTAACTCTTCCAAGAAGGAGTTTGGTTGGTGAGCTGCTCTTGTCAAGGAACTATAAATGCCTGGGGCTGTGTATACAGAGAGCACCCAAGAATGTCAAGGACGTAAATATAACTGTGAAAGATGATAGTTACACCTTCAGATTGGTACTTAACCCAGTGATCTCTCAAGTCATGACATATTACAGCTGTAATATAGTACATCAAGAGGCAGATGAACACCCATAAAACTAATCTCTGTGCAGGTTGACCATGTAATTTTTGAACCCTGCCTTTACCCTGGACATTTATCTACAAGTCTACGTTACTGGTGGCATACTGTTGAGCAGGACCTTCTGAGTGTCAAATGAGTAGAAAGACAATGGTCTTCCTCAAAGATTACAGAAATGTGGATTGTCAAAATGTGACCGATTGCATTCTACAACTATCACCAGCTAAAGGTATTCTGTCCTTGGAAACCCTGTAGAACTGCTTTGTGACCATTGCTTTTTCCACCTTTTAGATTTGGTGCATTGTTTGCTTTTTGACTCAAACCCCCTTTGTTTCAGAAGTTCAACTGAGGGCAAGGAAGGGAAAGGTAAAGTTTGTCTTTGCTGTTCTGCAGTGTCCAAGACAAGTGTTCTGCAATTGGAAGTGTTTTACATGATCCTGTAGCGCTCTTATCAGTGCACAGTATTAACCAATTAAGAGGGTATTTTGAGTACATCCCAAATTCAACATACTTTCAGAAAATGATAGTTTCATAGTTTGGTACTAGGCTACCTGCCCTGGGGCATTTATAAGCCTAGCCATAGTGATGTGGCTTTCACCACCCCATGTAATGGTACAAAAGTGTACAGAATAGATTTAGAATACTGTGCCTCTGTCTAGAAGTGACACAGTGAAGACCCCCTTACATAATAGAATTAGTTTACTGTGCCTCTGTCTAGTAGTGACACAGAGATGACCCCTGGGGTAAACCTACAATCTCCCATCCACTCATGAAGATTTCTCTTGAAGAGAGTCAGTGAGGGGCTCTGCCTAACATGAACTGGGATTCTGTTCCAGAGTATGGGAAGCCTCTGAGTTATGAATCTGACCCTCCAGCATGTCCTATTCATATTTGTGCTGAGGTTCAAATCTTTAGCTCTCGTGGTTCTGATGGATTTTGATTTTTTGAGGTGGAGCATGTCCATCAATTCCTGATTGGATATGGCCTTGTACGTCAGGCACAGATCACCTCTGCGTAGGCGGTATGCTACTGAATAGAGTTGGAGTTTCTTTAGTCAGGCAGCATATGACATATGTTGGAGACCCTTGATCCTCTTGGTGAGGTACTTTTGGGGTCTCTCTAGCTGTTGCAAGTGCCGAGTGAGGTGCATACCAAATGGGGCATTGTACATGGGCCTGATGAGGGAGGAGTACAGGGGCACAATGACCTCCTTTGATCTGGATGTGAATCCCTTCATGATAAGGTGGGCAAGGTAGAAAGTCTTTCTAACCACTTTGGCAACATGGGTGTCAAATGAGAGATCACTATCGACTTGGGTCCCCAGGTCTCTGATTACTTTTTCCGTACTCAGTGGGTTACCGCCTATGTGATAATTTGTGGGCACTTTGTTTTTCCCAAAGGGGATGACTTTACATTTTTTGGCATTTAGTTTAAGGCCATGACTCCGGCACCAGTTGTCCGTTTCAGTGAGGCCTTTCTGTAGGATGTGTGTGTCAGCTGGTGTATCGACTATGGCACCTAGTTTGCAGTCATCTGCAAACTTTGTCAGCCACAACCCTCCCATGTTTGCTTTCACATCTGAGAAATAAATGCTGAACAAGGGGGGTCCCAGGACAGAGCCCTGTGGGACACCACTTGTCACTGGCTTTGAGTCTGACATGGCTCCAGCGATTTTGACTTTATCGGTTCTATCCTTTAGTCAGTTTTCCACCCTTCTTGTGACATATGGATTTACATTTAAGCTGTTGAGCTTGTCTATGATGCCAGAGTGGGGTATTGTGTTGAAAGCTTTAGCCAAGTCCAGGTAGGCTGTATGGACTGCTTTGCCCTCATCAATGGCTCTAGTGACTGTTTCGAAAAAGTCAACCAGGTTTAAAAGGCAGGATCTGCCTTTTACAAAGCCGAACTGGGTGGGATCAAGTGTCTGTAAGTCCCCAATATCTCTGTTTATTAGTTCCATAATGATTCTTTCCATAGCTTTGCAGACCAGGCTGGTTAAGCTTATGGGGCGGTAGTTACCAGGGTCAGTAGAGGTGCCTCCTTTGTGGAGTGGGACTACTGTTGCTGTACACCAGTTTTCAGGTACATATCCTGTAGTAAGGCTAAGGTTAAATAGCATTTTTATGTGCGGGTTTAGCTCCTCTTGGAGTTCACGTAGCACGCAACCCGGGATACTGTTAGGTCCCATTGATGCTGTGTTTTTAGCTTTGCTGAGGGCGGTTCTCACCTGGACATCTGAGATGACAGGGAGGTTACATTCAGCTGGGATAAGTATTTCTTCTTTTGGGGGTGAGGGAGGGGAGAAATTTGCACTGAACCTGTCTGCCAGAATGTTGGCAATATCTGTGGGTTCAGTGTATTTTTTGTCATTGTGAACTAACTCTGAACATATCTGAGGGTTTCCGCCCAGGTTTCTAACATAGCTGAAGAAGGTCTTGTGGTTATCTTTAGTGTCCATAGCGATTTTTCTCTCAAAGTTGGCCTTGGATGTTTTTATGAGAGAACGTAGCTTTCTACTAGTGCTGATCAGAGATGCCTTCTCTTTATGGGATTTTGCTCTGTCGTGCAGTAGCTTCCTTCTTTTGTTATACAATTTGTTTATGGCTGGGGTCCACCAGACAGGACACCTGCCCTTGGTGGAGAGGGTCTTGGTTTTATTTGGGATTGCATGATCCATGCATTCTTGAAGATGTCCGTAGAAAGCATTTGTGAAGGATTCTGCATTGTGGGATGTGGTTTCCACTGTCCCAGTGGGCTTAAAGGATACCATCTCAGTTTTAAGAAGTGTAAAGTTGGCTTTTCAGAAGTTTTTCACTGTAGTCTTTTGTGTTGGGGTGGAGGTGGGATATGTATATCCAGGGTGATTAGTTTGTGGTCAGATCTCACTAGTGAAGGGTATACTTCCGGTGTGGAGCACTTTGTCCCCATGTTTGTGATGATCAAGTCTAGTATATTATCTCCCCTTGTGGGAGAGGTGACTAGCTGTTCCATTACATTTGAATTTATGAATTCCAGGAACCTTTGGGCTAGGGTGTTTGGGCTAGAATAATGCACCCAGTCTATGTTAGGGTAGTTGAAGTCTCCCAATATGATGGTGTTTGGTGAGACATTCATATCCTCCAATGTCTTCAGGAAGGCTGAGTGGGGTTCCTGAGATTGGGAGGGTGGTCTGTAACATGCTACCAGTTGTATAGCAGTTTTGCCTATGGTTAGTTGCACCTGGGTGGTCTCTGATGCTTCATGTGTTGCCACTAACCTGGAGGTGTGGGTGTCCTTGATGAATATGGACACTCCCCCTCCCTTTTTGGTTTGGCCCGAGTTTTGGGGCCAAAAATCATGATACGAGGTATAGCCTGGTAGCGCTGGGGTGCTCTCAGGAGCCTTGAACCAGGTTTAAGTTACTGCACAGACATCGATGTCCTCCATACTGAGGAGTGCTTCGAGAGCCTGCATCTTGACATTTAGACTTCTGGCGTTGAGCAGCATTACCCTTAATTTTTTTCCATTTTTGTTTTCTAAGGAGGTGGGTTTGTCTTTTGAGCCTTGCCTAAAAAAGGCAATATGGGGAAGGCAAGAGCCTTAGCAAATATCCGGAAGCCCAGTGGTGACAGATGCAAGCCGTCCCTTGCAAAGCAGCGTGGCTTGTCCAGCATGTCATCCCAAGCAGACAGACATTGGATCCCCCTAGAATGACACCAGTATTTGAGCCAATTATTAAAGCTGGTCATCTTGTCTTTGTATTGTGACATCATTCTTGGTGAGGGCAAGATGCTGCTCAGGGTCAGGGTCATACCAGCCTGGGCTACATAATCAGAGAGCTCCTCTATGTCTCTTTTCATGTAGTCCAGGGAGGTACATCTTCAGGTTAGTGCCATATTAGCATTTACTTGTGTTCACTGTTATAGTACTAACAGTAGAGTTTACCATTGCTGTGGTAAACTTTGGCCATCCTGAATAACCAGAGACTTAAAACACTCCACCTTTGGCTGGTGCAGCCTGATCATGATGTCAGATCATCTGGATTTAAGGGTCATCAGCTAGCTCCTTCTTTCAGCTTGTTCTTGCATCAGATCCTGAAACATCCACTTTTGTAAACTATGTGGGTCAGTCCAGAGTTCTTCAAAAATCTGTGTCCCAGTATGGAACCTTTCATTATCTTATCTAATCAATTTGCTGTTAGAGGAGTACTAGGAGTAACACTTGTCTTAATTGTGGAAAACAAATTTTGCATCAGGACTTATTTTGCCTGGGCCCAGAGTACAATGTACCTAACTTTCCATTATGCCCACTTCCATAAGCATGCCATCTGACCTTGGGCCTAGTCCTTGGCTCACTTCTTAGAAAAAGAAGTAAAGCAGCAGTATCAGGGCAGTGACAATTCCATTACTAATAAGGCAAAACTGGCAAAACAAAAAAGTAACTGGAACTATGAGCAAACTCTAAGTACACTGTGGATTTTAAACTTTTGGAGTAAACATCTCTTACTTTTTACAAAGCAAATTTTCAAGTAAGTTGCGGACTTTATACTTTTTGGACAAACAACTGCTGTTTTATCCCCGTTTGTGGCTCCAGTTACTTTTTTGTTTTGCCTTCTTGAAAAAGGACAAGAGCATTAGGGTCCCTCACATACTATGGGATCTACCGGTTTAACCCCGCCTGTAAGTGTCGGGAGAAGCATCTGAAACATAGTAGGGTGGCAGACTTAGCTTTGTCATCAGCCACTTCAACCAGACGCATGATTGTTGAAGGACAGGAGATACTTTTATAGTCCTTTTGGAGTGAGGGGTATACCTGAGGCCTACGGTGAATACCTTTTGAAGTCTGATTTGCCTCAGGCCCCTCCACATCCCACAGGTTGAAAGACATGGGCTGTCAGTTGAGTCCAAGATTGTGCTGCAGACCATGGCTTCAACTCTTGCAATAGACCTTTGGATAGGGAGGGCAAAATCCCAAAATATATGGAGAGGGCTGTTGCTGCCACACAGTGGCCTGGTGACAGTTTCTCCGATGCCACACCCAAGTCATTCCACCCTGTACAAAACTAGGGTGAAGGCTTTCCCACCTTTTCTAGGAATGGACAAAAATTACATAGAACAAATGGGTACTGGGCATTGTAAAAACAGTCTGCAGGCATTCTTGATGTTCACAGAAACAAAATTTGGGAGGCTACAGCCCAAGTAAGGTCTGCTGCTACAGCAGGGGTCCATAAGATTCGTCCCCCTCTCCAGAAAAGGGGAAAAGAATATTACTTCACACTTTTCCTCATATCCAGAAAAGAAAGAACATGGAGACCTATTTTAGACCTTTCCAGACTAAATACATTCTAACTCTCAAGTTCAAAATGCTAACTTTACAAAAGCTTCTGCCTGTGCTAACAGTACAAGCATTCATGGTCACCCTAGATCTAAAAGTTGCTTGCCTTCACAATTTCTGTAGCCAAGTCTAACAGAAAGCATATTTGTTTCAGTACCAGAAGCAAACAATGTCAATTCTCTGTTGCCTTTTGGCTTATCTGCTGCATCCAAAGTATTTAAGTGTCTTTTACAGGACAAAAGGCATTCAGATATACCACTACATGGAAGATTGTCTGATCCAGGCAGATTATGTAGAGGATCTTCTCTCCTCCCTTCGCCTGACCATGGACGTTTTCACCAACCTGTTGCTCATCTTATCACAAAAACTAGTGTTTTCGGAGGCTGTACTGGGCATGTATCTACATAGGGCTTTCCTTCTAGAGGAAAAGATTACCTTTCTCACTCAGTATTTAAATCTCTCCTTCCCTTGCCAGAATTACTATTGAGTGAAGTTCTGAGAATCTTGGGAGGGTCATCATATTGATAACTGCTGTAGTAGCTGTAGCTATATGGATTTTATCCTGCCAAGGATATAACAGCCAGACAACTCCTGGCACCTTCTATGTGCTCAAACTGTCAGGCATCTTGAACTGAGTTGGTTAAAAGCCATGTTTAGGTGTCAAGCCCTTCAGAGCTTTAATGCCTCTGAAGAGAGCATTCCTGTAAGGAGTTTGAGGATCAACTGTCTGCTTCATGCTGTTCCTTTGTTGAGCAGATAATTCCCTTTGGGGAAAAACCTTTCATTTTCTAAATATTTGTGTTTTTGTCACTTTCCTCTTTAGAAAAGGTATTTTTAAAGCTAGGAGTTTTGTGTTTTAATGGACTCATGAGATTGCATCGTCCTTTTAAATGTGAGTGTCATTTTTTCCAGTCAGTTTAAAAGTTGTGTAAAGTAATTGAAAAATGTTTTTTTTCTTTGTAGACATCATTTATTTTATGTTTGGGACTGGCAAATTGTTTTAAAGTGCTTCTTACTGTGTTTTTCTGTGAAAAAAGTGACTTTAAAGACTTGTAGTTTTTACCAGCATTTGCTGTTTGTCTTCCATGGGAAAGCTGCACCATTTTTGTCTTGATTGTGGAACATACTACCGGTCCCATGGTCATCTTCCAACCCCCAAAAAAGAAAAAGTTAACCAAACAGTTAACTCAAATCCTACTCCTGATAAGTATGGGAAAATTATTGATAAGTTTGGTAAAAAAGTATATACTTCTGCAACTTTGATTTTCAGAATTTTGAATTATCAGGCTTGTTGATTTGTTCTAATTTTGAAAATATCAGGAATGTTTTATCTGCAGTTTATTCTTGTGAGGACAAATCTGCTTTGAATAATGTAGTTTTTTTCTGTTGCATCAATCACTACACATTGTGTACAATGTGTGTATGACTCTGATACTTCTTCCAGGGCTATGGCCTCGGGTACTGTTTTGAGGAGGTTTGCATGGCTGCATTCTCAGAACCTCCTCGATGTTAAAAAATGAGATTTAAACTCCGTTTTGGGTAGAGATTTAGTTTTAGCCCCTGTGCTGCAGAAGTGACCAAAAAGTGTGATGAAAGGAGTAAGCTGATCCAGGGAATCTCTAAGATTTTTTTAGCTCCTGTTTTCCAAGTAAGGATTGTCTAATTTCTCATCCAGTTTTGGCAAAAAAACATAATAACCAGTCTCAACAAAGTACAAGTAAACAGATGTTTAGGAAGAAATGGCAAGGGAGTTACAAAAAGAAACCTCAAACTTTCAAAAACCAAGAAGAGTTCAACAAGTCTAAATGACTATTCAAGTGACCTTGTGACCCCTTCCTACTCCGGCTCCTTTTTTTTTCTTCCAGGAAGTATGACTCTCCATTTTTCTCTTTGACAACAGATAGTTTTAGACAAATGGGATGGCCTTCCATTTCACTGTTACAGTATTCTGTATATTAGGGATACCCTGCCAAAGGCAGCCTGACATTCGGCCAGTGTACCAAAGCCTTTAGGCTGCTTTAAGGTATGCCGTGTGTCACACGTATGGTCCTGGCATAACATAGGGCATAAAGGTGACATTTGGGCGTACTATCCTCAGAACTTCTTTGCACCAGTCTAAACGCCATCATTTGATATTTGGTCTGAACGTGCCCATTACATTGCTGGCTCAACAAGCCATTTCAGATAAGGTGCACTGTTGAAGTTTTTTTTTTTTTTACTGTGGGGTTTCATCCAAAAAGAAGGGTAAATGCCAGTGTGGGAGATAGATTCTCAATAAAGACTGCTGTGACCAGTGTCTTTCTGTGTGCTTAGGTGCCTCTCACAACCATATATCCTATTCCATTTGTCAGGCTTTTGTACCTAAAACCCTTCATAGTAGACCATCTTCTTTGACACTTTATCTTGAAAATCAGCATCTTGAGCTTCTTGCAAAACACCATGGAGGATATTTCTTGTTCCAAGGGACAGCCATCAGTGAAGAAGGCCAAAAAGCATAGGCCAGAATCTTCTGCTGTTCACCCTCCAGACATCTCTTCTAAGGCAAGTGAATGCCCAGAGGTTCACCTGGCTTTGTCATTGGATTCTTATGCCATGACCAGGTTGGAGGAAGGTGGGGATCTGATTTTGAGCATGTCCAAGGAGGCTTTGCAGGCATCCATTTTGGATGTTCAGGGGGAACCACAGCTGATTATTTCTGAGGGGCCTAGGTGTGTTCCACAGATATTAGTCAGAGAAAAAGTCCCTATTATAATCACTGAATGCTGTCCTGGCCTGGGTCAGAGCCTTTCAAATTTTATAAGGCAGACGTCCCACTGAAGAAAAAGCAGAAGACTAAACATACTTCTGCGAATCACAGGCCTTCCCTTAGGGTTTTTTTTGTTGCTTTGATGCATTGAAACTCCTCAGGGAGTTTTTGTTCCAGCCCCCCTTGGTCCTCTACTCTCCTAAAAAGAGCCAGGGAACAAGATTCCTCTGAGGAGGAGCTGGATTTGGATGAGGAATCCTTTGTTACTCTTTTCAGATTCCTTCTCCTTTGGACTGTGGATCAGAGGAAGAGGACTATAAACCAGTCCTGATACTCCCTTTGAAGAGATTTCTTTTGGGAACCCAATCTCCAGGATGATGGAGTTTGTTAAATGGGTTTGTACTCAAGTCTCTGAGGTACATAAAACATACTATGAGTTGCTGCAGATGGACTCTCCTAAACCTTCTGCTATTCTTCCTGTTTTGGCTGCCTTGCTGGATGCATTTTCCAATGCTTCTAAGGCTCCAGATTCTCAACCCCTGCTTCCAAGAAACCTGATGGATTATATAGGGTGCCTGAGGACTGTACATTTTTGTACAAGTGTCCTGCTGCTGACCCATCAGTGGTGCCTGTAGCATCTGACAAACCCTCTGAATTGCTTCCTTGTCCCAAGTTATTGCCCTCTGATAAAGATAGCAGGACCATGGGAAGGCTAGAGCAAGAATGTTTACACCTCTGCTACCTTAGATTTTAGGGCTGTTAATTGTCAGACCCATATGTCCAGGTACTTGTTGGCTCTCCTATCCAAGGCTTGTCAGGTTTTTTCTGATCTTCCTGACTGCTCTTTCCCTGTTAGGGACTTCCTTCAATGTGACTCGTCATTCCATCAAGTGTAGTTATGATGCAGCAGAGGATCCCTCTAAGGCTGCTGTATTTGGGTCAGTGATGAGGAGGTATTCTTCGTTTTTGCTTGAAACTTGTTCCACTGTTAAGGCTCATTTATCAACTTTCTCTGTTTGTCTGCCTTCATCTCCTCCTTTAGCTTCTAGCTTTGAGGCTAAACAGTTCCTAAAGGATGTCATTCTCACTAGGATCTTAATTTTGTTTGAAAAAACTGACTCAGGCTCCTTTTGAGCCTGCAAATTCAGATTCCTTGCAACATAGCTGTTGGAAGACTGTTCTTTTATTAGCCCTTACTTCTGCCAGACGGGTGGCTGAGCTTCAAGCTGTTATGGCTTGTCCTCCTTTTTTGGTGTTTCATAAGGACAGGGTATCCTTGCATACTAAATGTTTAACCACCTCTAGTGCCTTGGCTTAATGCCTTCAAGGAATATTACACAAATCACAAAGCAAGCAATATACAGTCAAACATAATAAAAATCAAGTGAATAAAAAATACTTAATTACAGAATTCGATCAATTAATTATTTCCAATTGCATTCATTATTTAACCACCCAGGTACCAAAGTATTGTATGTCAGAATATGCATATCATTTTTATGTAACCGTTTATCGTATCATATTAGTTTATCATTTTCACTGAATTTTGTTATCTGTTGTTTTTATTGTTATCTGTTCCAAAATACAACCCTTTAACAGGGATGAATTCTCCTGATGGTATTTCTATACATTCCTTTTTGATATCCCTAATATGTTCTTGGAACCGTAAGTTAAAAGCCCTCTGGCTTTCCCCCACATAGAATAAATTACAGGGGAATTTTAAAACGTAAACAATTCCTTCAGTGTTGCACACAAATTTATTAATAGGATTAGATTTTTATTATTAATCTTTGAAAAACAACTTACTGTCTGATTACAAATAGAGCATTTGCCCCAATGAAAAGTACCCTTTTTAAGAGAAATATTCTTAACACCAACCAAGAGGGCTTTTAAGTTAAGGTTCCATTAACATATTGGGGATATCAAAAGGCAAAGTATAGAAAACCCTCTGGATGTGCATTTTAAATTATACCATTGGGGAATTTGTCCCTGTTAAAGGGTTGTATTTTGGAACAGGTAACAAAATTGGGTGAAAATGTCACTCTTAAAGATAAACTGTTACATAAGTAAGCTATCTATGTATATTCTGAAATACAGTACTTTGGTAGCTGGGAGGTTAAATAATGACTGTGATTGGAAATATTTGATTGACATCTGTATTTAAGTAATTTTATTCACTTGATATTTAATATATTTGACTATTTTTCATTGCTTTATTTGTGTATTACTCCTTGAAGGCATTAAGCCGAGGCACTATTGGTGATTAAATGTTTGGCTTCATTTTTCTGGTTGTGGCT
Source organism: Protopterus annectens (assembly GCF_019279795.1). Classification (NCBI taxonomy): domain Eukaryota; kingdom Metazoa; phylum Chordata; order Ceratodontiformes; family Protopteridae; genus Protopterus; species Protopterus annectens. Next base: position 1,232,698,891 of record NC_056743.1, on the reverse strand, counting down.
GTTACTTTATTTTAGTTGCTTATTTTTATGGTTTGTCCTTGCATACCAATTCTTCTTTTTTGCCCAAGGTGTCCTGTAATCTGTTTATTCATTTGTTCACTTTTTTCCCTTCTCTGCACTCTGCCAATGAAAAAGAGCTGCACATGTTGGATGTACATAGACAACTCTATTATTTGGATAACACTAAGATTATTAGGAAATCTGATCGTCTTTGTTTCTTTTCATCCCAGGTCCTTGGGTTTACCTGCATCCAAGCAAACTATTTCTTCTTGGATTTCAAAAGCTAAATCTTTTTGTTATTCCTTTTATGGTAAAAGCCTTCCTTATTCTGTTAAGGTCCAGTTTACTAGGGCTGTGGCTTCTTCTGGTGCTTTTTCAAGGGCTTGGATACTAGCTATTCTTGAGGCAGCTTATCTGTACTTCTGTGCGTACATATACCAAGTACTACAAGTTGGATAGAATCTCTAGAGATAGATCTGATTTTGCTAGAACCATCCTTCTTGGCTTCCTAGAGGGCTCTGCTGGTCCTTCCTCCTCCCGAGTTTCTTCCTGAGTGTTAGCATTGTCCGATAGTACAGTTGTGTAAAATCTTACCATAACAGTAAAGGTCCTTCTCTTCACTGTTGCAGTATTCACTCCCTCCTTCCACCCCATGGTCCATTTCTATTCTGGATGTACTGATCATCTCTCCTTTCCTTGGACTGGCATTCCTACTGGGGCATTCAGTTCTGGGGATGGTATATCCAGACGACATACCTCTCAACATGGAAACATCAAAAATTTGGACAAGGCCCATGAAAAATAGGTACAAATATGTACGCTGATTAACATAAAATTTGCGTACATAATTATGTAACCCCACCCACTCTAATGGAATTGTGGAATACCAACTTTCAAAATGCAAACTGAAGAACAGACAACCAAAATATGGCACCAGAGTCCCCCTGTAGCCATTCCAATGTCCCATTACCTGGCTATTTCGCCCCATTTACCATAAACACTAATGTGCATACTGCTTTACTTCTATAATGATTATTTGGATTTTATTTTTACATTTTATAGCACAATGCACAAACACTAATAGACATCTGCTAAACAAAGCAATACTATCTCACAATGAAAGCAGAATTAGCATTAAAACTTCTCTGCCCTTGAAACTCACATTCATTGAAACAGCATTGAAACTTGCACCACATCCAAAGAAAATGCATCTGGCCAGTGGTGATGGATAAAGATTACCTCTGGGCTGTTTTCAAATTATAGACCCCTTGCACACAAAAGAAACCTACACGTGTTCTTTGATACACCTTCCTGACTTGAATTATATTCCTTGTATAACACAGCACACTTGTTAGACTTGGAGTGCATTTTAAATTTATTGTTTGAACATTTTTCCAGTAGGCAATGAAACAAAATTCATGATGAACCAATAATGACAAAACTACCCAATTCAGAACATTTCCATCATAAAAGTCTCTCTCCCTCTATATATATATATATATATATATATATATATATATATGGCAGGTGAACAAATTTCGAACATTTACTGTTATTAGATGAAACTCAATTCACTTGCTTGTTTTCTTCACATTGGCTACATAATTTATAATAAAATTATAAATGTCTGCTTGAATCACACTGAAGGAAATAAAGCAATACTTAACGAGGTGCAGAGAGACAAAACTTATCAAATTACCATGGCCAGGTATGAGCATGAATGAGACCTGCACAATATTACCTCTGAATGAATAGTTTTAGCCACTTTTTAATTTAGCAAATTGAGTCGCTCACTGAAGAAGCAATGATACAATTTTATATGTAAAATTAAATTCTGACTAGCAGGCGCCTCGACACTTTAAAAACTCCACTGCCAATCATGAGCAGACAGGTGATCCGCTGTGGCAACCACTAACCGGGAAAAGCCGAAAGAAGAAGAAGTGTACATTTATCTGCATTTTATTTATACGTAGGAAAGATTTTGACAGGTACAGAGGCAGGAGGCACAACATAAGCTATTTTAGTAACTTTCTAGATAACTGTTATTCCGTATAGTTTCAGACCTGCCTCGTGCTTGCAAAAAATGTTTTTTTTCATGTGACCTTAAATATTTATGACAGGTATAAATATCTCCGACATTCATGCTAAAGTGTAGAAGCAGCCCTGCCTGATGAGCATACACATATACCTACCAATACACTTGCAGAGGTTCTGAAATCTAAAACCAAGAAATCCTCAGCTGTATCTCAGAGGCATAAACTCAATAAAAAAAAAAAAAAAAAACAGTCTCTTAAATGTAACATAACTGACAACATCAAACCATCCATACAGAATCATCACAGCATACACTCTTAAGTTAAAAGCATTGTGTGTGTATGTCTTCAAGTTTGGAGAGACTGCCAAAACTGAATAAATTTAGCAAGATCCCATGTCACCATCTGTGCAGCAAAGCAGTTTAAATTGAAATAAGGGGAATGGGGCAGAATTTTTCATGAAAATGATTCCAGGAATTGTAACAAATGCACATCGTTCATTGCTCAGTATTATGCATAGTTTGACTTTCATTCTTTGTGAGTCAGTGTCTGAATAAAACACTCTACTTACACGCATGCACACATACACACCTTTCCTAAATAAATGGCACCAGCTTTGTACACACACCTCTTTCCTAAACGACAGCATAGACATACCTTTCCTAACATTCAGTAAGGTAGCAGCTTCGTAAACGACTCTTCCTCGCTTAAAGCCTTTCCAGGGCAGCAGCATTCAGCAAGGCAGCAGCTTCATAAATGGCTCTTCCCCACTGAAAGCCTTTCCAGGGCTTTAGTTTCATAAACGGCTCGCAGCAGCATAATTCCAGGCTCTCTTACACGCATATTGAGCTTGAGCAAGCTCAATTCTGACAGGCTGGCAAGATGCTGATGGCATCGCGCACGGGATGATGTCAGCTCAAAAAGCCAGGAAAAAAAATTTTAAACTAAAGTGCCAGGAAATTCGGAAATGAAGAGGTGCCACTCGGGAACCGTGGCACCCCATTATTTGGACCCCAGAACCTGGTAAAAACTGAGTAATTCAGAACGGTTGGGAGGTATGCTGGACATCATCTTTATGCCCAATGCTACGCAAGGAGCATACGTGTGACGTACCTTAAAGCAACCTAAAGACTTTGGTATACTGGCCAGATGTCAGGCTGCCCTTGGTAATGGGTCCCTAATGTAAAGAATGCTGCAACAATGAAGAGAAGGAGATCTGCCATTATGGTAAGATTTTACACAACCATAATTTCTGAAGATCATTCATCAAGGTTGATGATAGTGGGAGAAAATGCCTCCTTTCCAGGTGGTCATTCTTCACATCAGACACTGTTTCCACCATTTCTTCATCACATGGTGTCCTAAGGAGTTATAGAACCAGTTCTTCCTTCCCAGCTTGGGAAAGGTTTTATTCAAGGATGTTCTTAGTGCTAAAGAAAGAAAATGATTAGAGACCAGTACTGGTTCTTTCATATCCAAACCTGTTTGTGATAGTGCCTAAATTAAAAATAATGCAACTTCACAACCTGTTATCTTCTCTTCCTCTTTCAAATTTCCTGGTAGCACTAGACTTAAAAGATGCTTATCACATCCATATTCATCCAGACTTCAGATGTTTCTTAAGATTTTGTGCGTCTTGATCCCATTACTAGTTCTTTGCCTTACCCTTTGGACTATCCACTTCAGCAACAGTGTTCACAAAATGTCTAGCTCCAGTTATAGCTTATTGCAGGCTTTTTCAAAGTGTCAGAGTTTGTTCTCTTGGGTGACGGATCTCTTACACAAGTTGGGATTCCAACGGAACTTTAAAAAGTCTTTCTTGACTCTTTCGTACACCATTGTGTTCCTGGGATGTCAGCTAGACACCTCATTTCAAAGAGCTTTTCTTCCACAGGAAAAATAGAACTATATTTGGATGTATTTCTAAGTTTCATTTCTTGGACTTCGATTACTCTGAGGGAATAGCTCAGGATTTTGGGTCCCATGGTTTCTATGATTCTCATGATACCTCTGGGAAGACTCCAAATAAGAATGATATAGTGGTGTCTGAAGTCTTTTCTCTCCCAGCACCAACACACACTGTCTTTTCAAATCCCAGTGCTGGGGTTTGTCAGAAGAAAAATTGTTTGATGAATACAACAGATACCATTAAATCCAGGTCTTTCCTTCTCCCTTCCTGTTCCAAAGCACTGAGTGAGTCACCACAGACACCTGAGACTGTGCTTAGGGAGCAGTGTCAGCAGGGATAAAAGTGCAGGGTGTGTGGGACACCAAGGACAGATGCAACACATAAATATCAAAGCTGCTTGCCCTGATCAAGGCACTCAACTCTAAATCATCTTTGGTCCCTACTCAGGTTGTTAAAAACAATACCACAGTCATGTGGTACATAAACAGAGGGGAATCATGATGTCCTTCAAGGATGCATCTGCAGTCCTAACATATGGGTTGTCCTGCCTCAGGCAGCCCTTCGGTCGGCCGGATTCCAAAGTCTGGGTCTGGCCTCGGCTGATGTCGCACTCCACCCGACATCATAGCTGCTGTGGTATAAAGGCATCAGCCGACGCCATTTTCCTCAGTCTTTCTTGCCGCGCGGTGCCCGAAGCAGAAGCTGTTCGCAAGTGCCGGTCGGTCAGATCCAGAGATTTCTACTACCGAAGACTTCTAAAAAGCTAAGTACCCCGTTGGGGACTCTTTCTTGCCTCAGCCGATGTCAGACAAAGTAAATAATTGTTTAACTTGTGGGAAACAAATACCTCATAAGGATTTCCACTCTTACTGCCTTCCTTGTTTAGGCCCGGACCATGACGTATCAGCTTGTTTAGCCTGTGCTTCTTTCAACCGACGGACGCTTAGCCGTCGGTCGGAGTTTGCAGAGGAGTTTTTTGGTCCCGCTTTTGCTTACAAAATGCCGTCGGAGACTCCGACAGCACAATTAGTTAAAAAACACAAGGAAAAAGACCGACACTCGCGGTCCGCGGTTTTGGCTGAAACCACGGTTAGGCCAACTGCGAGTATCTTGGTTTCGGCTGAAACCGAGTCCTCGGTTCTTCCTTCGGCCGAAAACAGGCCTCCGGTAGCCGAGGCTTCACAGAACATGGTTGAATCGGCTTCAGAAATTGTTCCTACAGAAGCAAGCACCCAGGATTTGTCAGATACTATTCCTTTAGACATTTCTACCCCTGCACGTGGGGCTGCTAGACCCCCTGCATCCATGTCTATTAAGGCTTTTGCCAGGGCTAAAGCAGCTAAATCTTCTAAGGCCTTACCTGCTAAAATTCCCTCACACAGGCCTACCTCTAGTTCTCAAATGCTCAGCCTGGCTGAGGATCTCATTTCTTTGATCAGGGGATCCCAGCCTCACCCAGACAGGGCCTCTCAACCCCCTCCAGAGAAGAGGCCTAGGACTGAACCCCCGGAACCTGTTTCCACAGACAATTCCTCGGATGACTCAGATATCTCAGACCCTCAGGAAGGCCCATATTCTCCTTATGAGGATTCTGATGCAGAAGATTCCATTCCTTCTGCTTCTCCTCCTGAAGAATTTTCTTTTGGGGAAACCTTACATGCTATGAGGGAACACTTTCAATGGCAGGGCCAGGATTTTTCAGATTCAAGGAAAAGGCTAAGGACTTTCTTACACTTACCACAGCATAGGCCTTTAGCCATTCCTCCAGTACTTACAGTTGTTGATGATGCTTATAATGATGCCTGTACTGCCCCTGATTCTCTTCCTCCGGCCCCTGCCAAGCCTGACCGATATTACAGGGTCCCGGACACACACTACCATTTGTATAAGGCTCCTGTGGCAGATCCTGAAACCATTTCACAGGGCCCTAAGGCTGTGGCAGCTGCCTCTGCCAAAAATCCTCTCCCCTCTGAAAGGGAATCTAGAGCATTAGAGAGATGGGGTAAAAGGTTTATACTTCTGCTACTCTTTCGGCCAGGGCCTTAAACTGTCAATTCCACATGATTCAGTACCAGGAATTTTTGTTAGACCAGCTAAATAAAAAACTGTCCTCCCCTGAACCTATAGACCGCAAGTCCCTTCAGGAATTGGTTCATAACTCTCAGCAGGTCAGTAACCATTTCTTAAAATGTGGCTATAATGCACTGGAGGCTTCCTTTAGATCAGCTATGACTGGAACAGTGATTCGAAGGCATGCTTGGTTAAAAGAAGAATCCTTACCAGACCATGTTAAGTCAAAACTCCTAGATGCCCCTATGGAGAAACGAAGTTTGTTTGGCTCCCCTGCACAGGAGGTTCTAAAGAAGGTGGAGGAAAAAGCTAAATCTGTCCAAACAGTCAAGGATTTCTTACAGGTCCAACCTCCGAGGTTTAGCAGAAATTGGCCTTCGAAGAATTGGTCCTTTCCAGACACCTCTAGAGCACAGAGAGGCAGAAATAGACGCCCAAGAGGCAGAAGTCAATCCAGGGATGCCTACAGGGGACGTCAGTGGCAACCTACCAATCAGAGAAGTACTACCACAGATTCAACTACAACCACTTCCACTGGACAGACACAATGACTTGGCTCTGATTCCGCCTACCAGGGAACAACTGGAAGCACCCTTGGGCAGAAAGCTAGCTTTATTCTCCCACAACTGGCATTACATTACAGGAGACAAATGGACTTTACATACAATAGACAAAGGCTACAGGTTTCACTTTCACACTCTACCAAAAAAGAGAGGAATGCCAAACCTACCACCAAGCCAAAAAACAGACGCTCTAAGACAAATCAACAACTTACTAAGGATGAGAGATATAGAAAAGGTACCGCCTATGGAACAAGGCCAAGGATTTTACTCCAGGCTTTTCCTTGTACCAAGAAAAGAAAATCAATGGAGACCTATTCTCGACTTGTCCGCTCTGAACACATACCTCATTGTTCCAAAATTCAAAATGCTGACCCTCCAGCAACTTCTTCCCATGCTGGGCAAGGAGTCTTGGCTGGTGACTCTAGATCTCAAGGAGGCATACCTGCACATCCCTATATGACCAGATTGCAGAAGACATCTCAGATTTCTTGCAGGATCAGAGCATTATGAATTCTCAGCATTGCCCTTTGGCTTATCTACTGCGCCCAGAGTATTCACGAAATGCCTGGCATCAGTAATTGCTCATTGCAGGCTTCAGGGAATCCAAATTTACCCATACCTGGACGACTGCCTAATACAAGCAGACAACAAGGCAAAATTAACAAAAGATTTGGAAAAGGTCATACAATTGTTGCAAGCCTTGGGATACACAATCAACATGCAAAAATCAAGACTAGTACCATCCCAAAGGATAACATTCTTGGGTGCAGAACTGGATACATCAACTCAGATGGCTTTTCTCACAGAAGAAAAACAAAAGCAACTACCAGTATATTTCATGACATTAACAACACAAACTCAGCTTACTGCAAGGAAAGTCCTGCAAGCCCTGGGTTACATGGCATCCTGCATAATATTGATTCCGCATGCCAGACTGCATATGAGAAAGTTGCAATGGTACCTAAGGAATGTATGGTCTCAACACAAGCACAGTCTAGAAGCCCAGATTCCAATAATTCCATGCCTGAAGCAAGAATTCCAGTGGTGGGCTCAGGCCTGTCGGTTGAACAGAGGACTGCCTTTCCACAAACCTCATCCAATCCAGACCATCACCACGGACGCCTCAGACCTAGGCTGGGGGGAACATATGGTGGACAAGTGCATACAAGGCCTATGGACCCAAGACCAGCTGAATCTACACATAAATCTAAAGGAGATGCTGGCAGTGAAACATGCAATCCAGGCATTCCGACCATTCCTTCAACAAGGTCACTTGCTGATAAGGACGGACAATACCACAGTCATGTGGTACATCAACAAACAAGGAGGTACACACTCATATCCTCTATGCCAGATGGCAATGGACCTGTGGAATGTGGCCCTGAATCTCAACATTCAACTTCAGGCCAGATTTGTACCAGGAAAAGAAAATTCACTAGCAGACACCTTAAGCAGAACTACCACGGATGCTCACGAATGGATGCTGCATCCAGATATCTTCAAAACTATAACAAAGAAATGGGGACTACCAGAGATAGACCTGTTCGCCTCCCCACACAACCACCAATTGAAGAAATTCTGCACAAGAGCATACCACCCACTTGCTTGGAGGGTGGACTCCCTTTCCTTCAGCTGGAAAAACCTGACAGCATATGCATTCCCACCTCTTCCTTTGATGTACAAAGTCCTACTGAAGATCAAAGAGGATCAGCCAAGGGTAATCCTGATAGCTCCAGACTGGCCGAGGCAACATTGGTACCCGCTACTGAGAAGCATGTCTCGGACACACGCATGGCCTCTACCTCTATGTCCCTTGCTCCTAACACAGAACTACAAGATCCTACATCCAAACTTGAAAACACTGCAGCTAGCTGCTTGGAATATTGCATAAGACAAAATAACCCAGATTTATCTCAGAGGGTTAAGGACATTATCCTGGAGGCTCGCAGACCCTCCACAAGGAAAACATATTCAGCCAAATGGAAAAGATACCTCATGTGGAGTGCAGCAAAGGGGGAAAATGTTTCACTGGCAAACATAGCACACATCCTGGAATACTTAGCAGAACTGTTCCACAAGGGCCTGTCCTACTCCTCCATTAAGATTCATGCATCAGCAATCTCAGCAGAATACAACATGGATCCTCCTGTCTTCTCTCATCCTCTACTGAGACAGTTCTTGAGAGGAATCAAAAACGTAAAGCCTCCAAGGAAACCACCTTTACCTACATGGGATCTCAACTTTGTGCTGGAAAAGCTAACACTTCCCCCTTTTGAACCAGCAGCAACAGCATATTTACAGTTCTTGTCTTGGAAAACTGCTTTTCTGCTAGCAATCACTTCAGCAAGAAGGGTATCTGAATTACAGGCATTAATGGCAGTACAGCCATTCCTTATCTTCCATCAGGATAGAGTGTCTCTGAGAACCAACCCTACCTTTATGCCAAAAGTGGTCTCCAGAGTATCATTGAACCAAGCAATTCATTTACCTACATTCTTCCCCAAACCACAGAACAGGGGGGAAAGACTGCTACATACCTTGGATGTGCACAGACAATTACGCTACTACCTGGACAGAACTAAGACCAACAGAAAAACTGACCAACTTCTGGTAGCATATGCAACAGGAATGCAAGGAAAAGCAATTTCAAAACAGACAATCTCAAAATGGATAGGAAATTGCATACGATTTTGCTACTCTTCATGGAAAGACAACTCCTGAAAATATCAGACCTCATTCCACAAGAGCTACAGCCACCACTACAGCTTTCCTACGAGGAGTGGCTACCAAAGACATTTTAGAAGCTGCTACTTGGAGCTCCGTGCATAAATTTGCCAAGCATTATAATCTTCCTTTATACTCCAGATCCCGAGCAGGTTTTGCAACTGCTGTGTTGCAAGGGATCTTGACTACACCATCTTTATCTTAGTGCCTCCTCCCCCAGTTTGGCTATGGTATTCTACCCATATGTTAGGACTGCAGATGCATCCTTGAAGGACATAGTACAGTTTTGTACCTACCATAAATGTAGATGTCCGATAGGTATGCATCTGCAGTCAGGATTACCCACCCTCCTTCCCCTCTGTGGTATTCCTAGGGTACCTACCCCTCTTTTAGCTAGCTGGGGGAAATTATTATGGTGTATTTGTTTTTGTATATATGTATATATATATATATATATATTTTTTTTTTTTGCTCTCTACTGTTTGGAATTATTTGCATTTCTCCAAATTTAGCCTTCCTAGAGGGCACCTGGCATCTGGGGCAAGAAACACTGAGGAAAATGGCGTCGGCTGATGCCTTTATACCACAGCAGCTATGACGTCGGGTGGAGTGCGACATCAGCCGAGGCCAGACCCAGACTTTGGAATCCGGCCGACCGAAGGGCTGCCTGAGGCAGGACAACCCATATGTTAGGACTGCAGATGCATACCTATCGGACATCTACATTTATGGTAGGTACAAAACTGTACTTTGTGCTCCCTTGTTAGACTAGCCATGCTGACTTAGGGATGTAGCTTCACAGCAGTTTTATGCTATAGGCATCATACATTCTGTCAGAGCAAATATGTGTGGCATACAAGCTGAGCAGAACCAGGGCAGACCCTCATGAATGGAGACTTGATCAGGGGTCTTCCAAAATTTTTCTTCCGTCTGTGGGGAGTTCCTCAAGTAGACCTCTTTGCTTTCTCTGAACAATCAACTGGCAAGAGTCTGTTCCAGATCTCCATGCAAGAAGGCCTGGAAGACTGATGCCTTTTCTTTTACCTGGACAGGAATGTTCATGTATGTCTTTCCACTAATATCCAGAGTATTTCTGAAGATTCAGAAGGAATCTCTCAATATTATTGTGCTAACCTTCTAGCCCAGGCTGCTGTGGGTCTGCCTTGTTTTGAAAATGGCCAGGGGTAATTGCCACAAAGTTTCTTATAGATTGGATCTACTCACACAAGAACATGGGTGTTTGATACAGCCCTATATAAAACAACTTCAGTTGACTGCCTAGTTGATAGGGCCTTGATTCTTTTTAGGCACCTGTTTACTGAGGATGTGTAGCTGTTACTAATGGAGAAAAGAAAGCCTGCTAATAGAAAGTCATATATTAGGAAATGGAAAATGCTTTCTAATTGTGCCAGCAGCATAACCAGCATTCATTCAAGGCTAGCTGTTTTCTGGTTTTACAATATTTGTGTGAGTTACTATCCTTTAGCCTTTCTTATTCTTCTTTCATGTTTCCTTTACTAGCTATTTCAGCATGTCTGTCCATGGATCATCATCTTTCAATGCAGTCTCATGTCAAAATGTTTTTGAAAGGGGGTTTGTGCAAGAGATGTCCAAGTAAGCTGGTGACCCCTCCTTGGGATCTCAATTTTGTGTTGGAGAAGCTAACACTTGCTCCATTTGAACCATTTCACCTGACTGACTTGTCGTTCTTAACATGTTAAACAGGTTTACTGTTTCCTCTGACCTCTGCAAGAAGAATTTCCAAGTTGCAAGCTCTTATGTGAATCAACCCTATTTCATTTTCCACAGGGACAGGGTTTCTTTGAGAGCTAATCCTCCTTTTATTCCTAAAGTAATATTCAAGTTTACTTTAAGCCAAAACTGTCCATCTCCCTGTTTTCTTTCCTGAACTCTAAAAATGAGGGAGAAAAGATACTCCATACCTTGGATGTCCAGAGATACTTGTGGTACTATTTTCACAGAGCTAAATCTTTCAGATCTTTGGATCACTTGTTCATTTCTTGTGAAGGTAAGACGGGGCAACCTGTGTCAAAACAGACTATTTCCAAATGTCTGTCAAAGGTTCACCAAAACAAAACTATTCCAGGCAGGATCAAGGCCCATTCTACCATCTATGGCTTTTTGGAAAGGGTTGGATTCTAGAAGTTGCTACTTGGGCCTCTGTACATACCTTTACAAAGCACTATAAGCTTGATTCTTTGTCTAGATCCAGATCAGGCTTTGCTAAGACCATTCTCAAGGGGCTTCTGGACTCTCTTCCTTCCACCTCCCAAATGTAATAAGCTAGTGTAATCTACCCATATAGCTAAGGCTACAGCAGCAGTAACCCAATATGTTGACTAAAGCACAGTTATATAAATAAACTTACCTTAACAGTAGATGTTCGAGGGATAAGTGCTAGAGTAGCAGTTCCCAACATCCCTCTTGATTTGTGGTGTGTTTTTTTATGCCAGGGCGTGGACATTTATATATTTTTTTTGTTGTTCCTAGCATTTGTGTCGTCCTCTCTCTCTCTTAGCAGGAAAGCTCTGAAGGGCTTGGCACCCAAGCTTGTCTTTTAGTCAGCTCAGCTTGAGCTGCCTGACAGTTTTGAGTGTGTTAAACTTGCTCTAAAGCTTTAAAAGCTGTCTGGCTGTTATATCCTTAGTAGGATATAACCTATGTAGCTAAGGCTACTGCAGCAGTGATCATTCGAACATCTACTGTTATGAAAAATTTATTTACACAGCTGTTCTTTACATGGCCTCATGTATCCTAACAATCCCTGTAGCCAGATTGTACATGAGAAAAATTCAGTGGTACCTCAACAGTGTCTGGATCCAGCACATTCAGTCATTCAACCACAAAATTCAGCTCTCTCTCTGCCTCAAAAAGGACTTGGAGTGGTGGATCTAAGTCTTTAGGCAAAACACAGCAAGCTCTTTCAGAATTCCCTCTCCAAACCAGATTCTGACCACAGATACTTCAGACCTGGCTTGGGGGGGCACCTGCAGATGCACTTCAAGTACAAGGAAAGTGGGACAGACTTCATAAAAAGCCACATAAACCGTAAGGAAATTATGGGTGTACTGAAAGGAGTACTAGCATTCAAGGACTTAAAGAAACCAAGAGCTTTACTAGTGAAAGCAGATAACACCACAGTGATGTGGTGCATAAACAAGCAGGGAGGAACGTACTCCTACTGTTTTACTTGACAGTGTTACTGTGGGACACAGGTCAGTCCATGGGGCCTGCACCTAATGGCAGACCACCTCAACAGGTCAGAGGTAAGCCCTCATGACTGGACTCAAAACAAGGATGCATTCAGACTCATTAGGTAATCATGGTGTGTGAGAAATAAACTTTTTGCTGCAAATAAAAATAAACAGCTGTAAAGATTTCAAGGCCTGAAGGATGGATGCTTTCTTTCCATGGACCAGTCTGTTTCTTTATGTATTCTCTCCTATTCCTCTCCTCTCCAGAATGCTGCTGAAGATCAGGAAGGAAGGCCCAAGGGTGATTCTAATTACATGCTTTTGTCTGAGGCAGAATTAGGTTCTTCTGAACATTGTAACCAAAGTCCAAAACTATTCCCAATAGGAAAGAAACACCACCGGCCACAGACTGCTGAATTACAGAAGTTTATTCCACTACACAAAACAGGTTAAGCGCTTTCATCCAAACACTATTAGGACTTCTTCAGAACATCACATTGCTAAAACCCAACCCTTAAATAACACCCATAAGCACCTTAATTAACATCATAATTAACTAATTATGTATTAATACATTATACATTTAAATAAACAAACTTTATTACCATTAAAAACTACCCTAAAATATGCTTTCATTTTAATATAGCTGAAATACTCACATTGTCATTTATACCTGGATAATTTGTTGTGTCTAAATGCAGTTGCCACTTTAATTCACAAATGTCCAGGTGTACATCTAATACCCTACTTTGCACATCCTTAATCAATTGCTGCAACACCAGAAATTTAAAAACATGCCCTTGATATTTTAAAATGTGCCTACTCAGTGCATTGGTGACTTTCATTTCTAATATCTAACAAATGCTTACTTCTGTCTTTAAAACGCCTACTCATCTTTCCAGTATAAAATGCCGGGCAGTGTTCACATTTGGCCATATATACCACATTTTTACTTAAACAGTTGAAATGCCCCTGAATGTGTATATTGAATCCTTTTATACATAATTTACTTCCAGTCTTCAATTTTCTTCATCTTCACTCCCTCTCTTAATAATCCAAAAAGTGGTTTGGGATAGCTTCTTTTAATAAATAAACCTGTTAAATTCTATTTCACCCATAAAATCATGATCACAGCTTACCATTCTGGCAGCCCTTACTAACTGTCCCTTAACAATGGACTTCATTTGGTGGTAAGGGTGCCAGCTGTGAAAATCCAAATAAGAATTAGAGAAGGTAGGTCTTCTATATATCCCTAATGTCAAACTGTTGCTCCTTTTATCTATCCATAAATTGACATCCAAATAGGAAATCCTTTCTTGGCTGTATTCATGGGTGAACTTAAAAAATTCCACGGTCTGTTTAATATATTCCAAGAATTTTTTCAAACCTTCCTCATGCCCTTCCCAAACCATAAAAATGTCATTCAGAAACCTTGTATAATGTTTAATCTGGGCCTGAAATTCACTTTGGAATATGTACTCCTGTTCCCAATAGGACATGACATAGTTGGCAAATATGGGGGCGCATGCAGCCCCCATCGCCACACCGGTCAACTGTTTGTAGTACTGCCTTTCAAAGTGTAAATAATTATTTTTCAACACTGCCTCCAGTAAAACAATAAATACATTGATTTGATTTGATCCTGATCAAATAAGTGAGTTTTATTTAACTGAACCTCAAGCCATGCCAACCCCACTTTGTGGGGTATTACAAAAAACAAATTACACACGTCCATGGTAACCAAAAAGGTCTCATCATTAATACTTACATCATTTAATTTTTCTAAGAAGTGCCATGAATCCTTAGTTATATATGAAAAAAAAATAGCCTTTTCTGTAAGTGATAGTCCAAATACTTACTTATAAAACAAGTCTTGGCTCGCTTCCCATCTACAATAGGCCTAAATTTTTAATTTTCTAGACCCTTGTGTATTTTTGGTATTCCAGATATATTGGAAACCATAGGATATTCATTTTTCAAATATTTATACTCATTTTCATCTATTTGCCCTTGGAATAACATATTTTCTAACATCATATCCAACTTTTGATAAACTGTATTAATTTCATTTATATTACTTTCACAATAAGTTTCATTTACCAGTGGTGTTGTCATATTGTCAAGATAATCATTTTTTATCCATTATTACAAAACATTATCTTTATCAGATTTTATTATCCGTATGCTTTTATCAGAGGCCATTATCTGATAACACACTTTTCTCTTCCAAGGACATGTTACTATTTAGGCTTCTAGGTTTGTTTTTGAAACTTTCCTTAATGTCAGTTTCACAGGCCTTTTCCAATATTCCTACCACATTATTTGCTGGGATGTTAAACCTGCTTGGCCTTTTCAAATACTGCCCATGTTGATCCATAACATCTCCTATAAACCACATTTTTAAATTCATTTTATGCGTGAACAACTTTAAATCAATTAATGTGTCTGTTAGCACACCACGTCTACAAGGCACATATGTAAAACCTTTTGAAAGCAGATTGGCATGCACAACACCTATTGATTTTTTGAATAATTATACACTTTGTAATCCCCTGCACTGTTAAAAACCATATTGGGGGTAACAACTGTCACTTTTGTTGTCCGCCCCAACCATAACTTCGAACAAAACATCAAATTCTATTTGCCCATTATTATTGTTACTAACTTCTTCAATACACATATTATTAGCTGTGTTTGTGTCCATTGTCTGTATAACTCAGTCAATATACAAACTTACTTTGCCCAAGGAACCCATAGTACAGTCCATTAGTATCTCTGATGATGATTCTGCTTGGTCAGGGTCTTCTGAACAGCATGAGCAAGGAAAAACATGGTTGCTGTCTCAAAAGGTTTACCTGTTGACTCAACAGGGGAACTATAATACACCAAAATCTTACCACCTTGAGGCTAATAGCATGGTTAATATACTGACTTCCCCTCAATGAATTTCTTTGGACAAGGACATGCTACCTAGCCTGAGGGAAACTTACACAAGATTTTTTCTTATCAAAATGGAAAAGGTTTTCTGTCTGGTGTCACTGAAAAAGTATCAATCCTAGGTCTCTGGAGCTTTCCTAAGTGATAACCTACTTTACTGACAAGCCTGGTTTCTCTTTCTTTTCCATTAAGATATACATCTCAGCCATTTCTGCATGCTACCACCACTTTTTTTCCCATCCTCTTATGAAACATTTTCTAAAAGGTATTATTCACCTTAGACCATCCAGAAGAACTCCCGCTCTATCCTGGGACCTCAACTTTGTTTTAGAAAAACTTGCTCTGCCTCTTTTCAAGACTGTAGCCAAAGATGCCATAAACTTTCTGTCATGGAAAGTATTTTTTTCTTTTAGTTTGTATTTTTATTTGGAGGGTTTCAAAACTGCAAGCCCTCATATGCATTGAAGCCTTACTCCCATGACTAATCCCTCCTTCATGCCTAAAGTCATCATTAAAGTGTCTCTAAACCAGTCGATATATCTTCCTGCCTTCTTTCCTCACCCCCAAAAAGAGAGGGGAGAGGATTCTTTATTTACTGGATGTTCACAGTCAGCTAAAGTTCTACTTTGACAGGATTAAGTCTTGTAGGAAAAAACAAAGCGCTCTTTGTGGCTTTTGCATGCAACAAGTTGAGAAGTCCTATCAGCAAACAGACCATTTCTAAACAAATCTCTAGACACATTATCTTTTGATGATGTATCACCATGGAAAATAGACTCCCTCAATAATATTAGAACTCATTCTACCAGAACTGCAGCTACTACAGATGCTTTCTTGGGAAGAGTTCCCATCAGAGAAATGTTGGAGGCTGCCACTTGTTCCTCTGTCCACACCTTTATTGACCATTAAAATTTACCTTTTTTTTTTCTACAACTGGAGCTTGATTTTTCTCTGCAGTTCTGGAGGGCATTTTCACCTCAGCCTGATTTTTCCGTCTTTCCCCTTTTATATCTTTGGGAATCTTCCCATATTAGTACTCCAATAGTGAAAGAAGATGAACATAGTACAGTTGTCTACTTACCATAAATTTAGATGTTGGTGAGTGTCTTCACTGTTACAGTAGGTCTTCTCTCCATCCTTCCCCTCTGTCACTCCCTAGTGGTTGGAGTGGGCACCTTTTTCCTTTCTTTTTCTCCTTCAGGTCTGTAGGCTATTACTAGTGTATCAATGCCTTGTGGCAAGAGGCACTAGCTGATCAGAATCGGGGTTTCTGCCAACCCAGGAGGAGGGTTTTAAGACTCTGGCATTTGGGCTGGCCAAGGGCTAACACATCAAGAATAACCCATATTGTTAGTACTACAACAGTGAAGACATTATCTACATTTGTGTTAAGTACGCACAGCAGCACTTTTTCTCATTAGATGGGTCATGTATGTTACAGATGACCAAAAAGTCGTACTCCAAATAAGCTATGCCTTAGTGGAAAAGATTTTCAGTATGGTATAGCATGAAGCACCTACAGGCTTTTGTATTTTTGTATTATGACCTGTCCTTTTCCTGTATCTTAAGTTCATCCATAGGTTCATAGGTGGGTACTAGGCTATCTGCCAGAAGGCATTTCTAAGCCTAGCCAGAATGTGTTGGCTTTCCTCGCCGCCTTAGATTAGTTCCCTGTGCCTCTGTCCAGCAGAGCCACTGAAGTGATCCCTGGGGTAAGCTTTCTGTTTCCCATCCACTCATCAAGGTTTATTTTGAAGAGTGTTAGCGAGGAGCTCTGCCTAATGTAGATTGGAATCTTGTTCCAAAGCATGGGAAGTTTCTGGGACAGGAATCTATCCCTCCAGCACGTCCTATTGTGTGGTGAGGTTTAGATCCCTAGAGCAAGTGGCTTGAGGGGATAAGGTTTTCTTTAGGTGGAGCATGTCCATCAATTCTGGGTTGGACATGGCCTTGTATGTCAGGCAGAGATCACCTCTGAGTAGGCGGTATGCAACCTAGTACAGCTGGAGTTTCTTCAGTCGAGCTGCATAGGGCATCTGTTTGAAGCAAGTGATCCTCTTGGTGAGGTACTTCTGTGGTCTTTACAGCTGTTTCAGGTGTCTTGTAAGGTGCATCCCACATGGGGAGTTGTACTATATAGTGGGTCTAATGAGTGATGAGTAGAGGAGCACAATGATCTCATGATCTGGATGCAAGCCCTTTTGTGATTAGGTGGGCTATGTAGAAGGATTTTCTAACCACGTTGGCAATGTGATTATCAAAGGTGAGATTACTATCTACTTGGGTCCCCAGATCCCTTATTATGTCTTCTGTATTTAGGGGACTACCACCTATGTGGTAGTTTGTGGGTACTTTGTTTTTTCCAAAGGGGATGACTATGCACTTTTTGGCATTTTGCTTGAGGGCATGATTTTGATACCAGGTATCCATCTCAGTGAGACCCTTTTAGAGGATGTCTCTGTCAGCCAGAGAGTCAGTTATAGACCCTAGTTTGCAGTCATCTGCAAACGTGGTCAGCCATAGTCCACCTGTGCTAGCCTGTATCTCTGAGAAGTATATGCCGAACAGGAGGGGTCCTAGGACTGACCCCTGGGGAACGCCACTTGTAACCAGTTTAGAATCAGACCTAGTTCCCGCAACTCTCACCATGTGGGTTCTGTCCGTGAACCAGTGGGCAACCCATCTTGTGACGTAGGGGTTTATGTTCAGGCTGGTGAGCTTGTCTATAATACCAGAATGGGGAATGGTGTCAAAGGCCTTGGCGAGGTCTAGGTAGGCTGTGTGTACCACCTTTTCCTCATCTATAGCCTTGGTAACTGTCTCAAAGAAGTCCACCAGGTTTAGGAGGCATAATCTGCCCTTATCAAAGCCGAACTGGGTAGGTTCCAGTGTTTGGAGGTTCCCAATGTCTCTGTTAATGAGCTCCATGATGATGCACTCCATAGCCTTGCAGACCAAGCTAGTCAGGCTTATAGGGCGATAGTTCCCGGGGTCTGTTGTGGCTCCACCTTTGTGCCACTCTATGGGTACATAGTCTGTGGAGAGGCTGAGTTTGAACAGTGTGTTTAGGTGAGGGGTTAGTTCGTCTTTGAGCTCGTGTAGGACACAGCTTGGGACACCGTCCGGTCCCATTCATGCTGTGTTTTTGCCTTTGGAGAGGGCTGTTTTAACCTGAGTGTCTGTTATTTCAGGGACTCTACATTCTTCTGGTATGGTTATGGGCCCTTTTGTGGGTGAGAGGGGGGTGAAGTTTGCGCTGAACCTGTCTGCCAGGATGTTGGTGATATCTGTCGGTTCAGTGTATTTTGTGCCATTCTGCACTAACTCTGAACAAATCTGAGCATTGCCACTTAGATTCTTGACATAGTTAAAGAATGTCTTATGGTTATCTTTGGAGTCCTTGGCAATTTTTCTTTCGAAGCTCGCCTTGGATAATTTTATGAGGGATCGTAGTTTCTTGCTGATACTGATCAGGGATGTCTTCCCTTCTTGGGATTTTGCTCTTTTCTGTACTAGTTTCCTCCTTCTATTGTATAGCTTGTTTATGGCAGGAGTCCACCAGACTAGTTTCCTTTTCTTGGAGGAGTGAGCCTTGGTTTTGCTTGGGATAGCATGATCCATGCATTCTTGTAGGTGCCCATAGAATGCATTAGTAAAGGATTTTGCACCTTGGACATCTTTTAGCATGGGGGCTTTGAAACTTTCCATCTCAGTCTTAAGTAACGTGAGGTTTGCTTTTGAAAAGTTTTTCATGGTGGTTTCTTTGTCTGGGGATGGGGTGGAATGTGGATGTCCAAAGTGATTTGTTTATGGTCATATCTAACCAGTGAGGTGTTGACCTCCGGTCACCCATGTTGGTGATGACCAGGTCCAATATGTTGTCAGCTGTGGTGGGAGTGCTGACCAGTTGAACCAGGGCATTTGAGTTTATAAATTCTAGGAAGTGTTGGGCAAGGGAGTTAGTACTTGAGTAGTTCTCCCAGTTAATGTTTGGGTAATTGAAATCACCCAATATATGGGTGTTTGGTAGGACCTTTATGTTTCCCAGTGTTTCCAGAAATACAGAATGGGGGTCCTGGGACATGGTGGGTGATCTGTAGCAAGCTACAATTTGAATTGCAGTTTTGCCCATTGTTAGTTGCACATGGATGATCTCTGAAGCATCGTGCTGTGCCACTAACCTGGAGGTGTGGGTATCCTTGATGAATATGGATATTCCCCCACCTTTTGTATTTCAGTTCGGGTTCTGTGGCCGAAATGCATGGTATGAGTTGTAGCCTGGTAGTGCTAGGGTGCTCTCTGGAGCCTTAAACCAGGTTTCTGTTACTGCATATATATCAATTTTCTTTATACTGAGGAGTGCCTCGAGTGCGTGCATTTTGAGGTTTCGATTTCTGGCATTGAGTAGCATTAGCCTCAGTTTTTTGTTACTTGTGCTATTTATGGCGGTGGGTTTGTCTTTTGAGTCTTGCCTAAAAAAGGCACTATGGGGATGGCAAAAGCCTTGGCCAGTATTCGAAAGCCTAAGGGTGATAGGTGCAAGCCATCTCTAGCGAAGCAGTGTGGCTTGTCGACCATGTCATCCCAGGTGGACAGACACTGGATCCCCTTTGAATGACACCAGAAACTTAGCCAGATTTTTGAAATCGAGAATTTTTTCTTTATACCATTCTTGTTGAGGGCAGGATGCTACTTAGGGTCAGGGTCATACCAGCCTGGGCTACTTGATCAGATAACTCTTCCATGTCTCTTTTCATGTAGTCCAGAGAGGTACAACTCAGGTCATTCACACCAACATGGACAATGACAGAGTTATATTTGTACTTGTTCTGGAGTGACCTGAGTGCTTGTGTTATGTGGTGGATCCTGGCACCCAGCAGGCAGCTAACAGTAACCTTATCCTTATTCAGCCTATTGAGTGGGACATCAGTGTGCCTGACTGTAGAGTCACCTATTACTAGTATGTTGGTTATGTTATTTTGCCTTCAGGGCTATGATTGCATGGCACACTTGTTTTGTGAAGTATGTGTTTCATGGTTTGTGTTGAGGGTGGAGGTTGCTTGGATGTTTGCTTTGGAGGTCTCTGTTGCTTTTGCAGATTTTTATTTAGAGCCTCCGAGTATGTTTTCATGTATTTGTGTGTGTTTTTTGCCAGTGCTGGTTTAATGGGTCTATGTGAGACTGGTGGTGTGATGCAAGTATTTCCCTTTTCCTCTTGACTGTCTGATCCAGTCTTGGGTTGAGAGAGCTTAGCCTCTAGTTTGGCTGTATAATTGCATCTCACGCATGTATTAGTGTTTGGTGGTAGGAAGAGAAGGTTGTCTGTGTACATGAGGCAGTTGTAACATTGCCTCAAAATGCCCAGATTCGCCATTTGGACTCATTCCTTCTCCCAACAACTTTGTTTAAAATTCAGAAAGTTGATGTTCCTCTTCAGTTCTGTCTATTCTTCTGTCTTCAACCTTAGTAACCATTACATGCCTAGCCATATATACTTTTAAGCAGAAACACTTTAAAAGTTTCTACCTCCCTTTCAAGCAGTTAATAGTACTCGCCTCCTAAAATGAGCAAGGTTGTACAAGATAGTCCTTATGTTAATTTGTTTATCCCCATTGAATCATCAAGACTAGCCTTAAAGGTAGTCTCTTGGCCTGTAATGTTAACTCATTCCATAGACTGGGACTGGGAATACATTGAGTTTAGGAACTTACCTCTTCAGAGCATTTTTTTTCACTCCAGACTGCAGAGTAGAGATGAGAGGATTATGTATGCTTTGGAATATTTATAGCCAACTTGGGAATTTTATACTGTAAGAAAGACATTAAACTTCATTTGCTGTTTTTGTTTCCTTTATGCAAAAAATGCATGGTGATCCTGCATCCAGCCTTTCTCAAAATGTTTACTACAATGCAGAGATTGTGGATGATGATGTTGGAGCACATTTCATAAAGGCAGCTGCCATAATTGCAAACTTAAAACAAAATGCAGAAACAGAACTTGACAACTACTTGGATTTGTATTCACGCCTTCAGACTTTAAACAGGCTGGTCATTCAGCTAGAAGTAGGACTGGGGCTGATTTGCCTCTGCTGTAAGAAAACGCTTTCTGTAGCCCACCACCCATTTCCAGAGTCTGGTACTTTTTTGCCA
The DNA here is from genome assembly GCF_019279795.1 of Protopterus annectens. NCBI lineage: Eukaryota > Metazoa > Chordata > Ceratodontiformes > Protopteridae > Protopterus > Protopterus annectens. Next base: position 1,232,677,291 of record NC_056743.1, on the reverse strand, counting down.
GATTTCCCTTTCATAGTTGAAAAACAGTGTGGTATTGATCCCTATGACAAGGCATTCTATAGTTATGTCAAGAATCTAAATGGCAATGCTCAGATCTGCTTTGAGCTACAACAGAATGGCATTAAATATACTGATCCCAGGGATATTGTCAATATCCTGGCCAATCGATTTAGTGCCAACCTCACCCCCCCTCACTCCCTAAAGGGCCCATCTCAGTACCAAAAGATTGCCATATTCTGGTAACTCCTGCCACACAGGTAGAAACCGCACTCTCCAAAGCTAAGAATACAGCATCCATGGGACCAGATGACATCCCAGGCTGTATACTACATGAACTACAAAATTAACTGGCACCTCACCTAAGTGTCATGTTTAATCATAGCCTCACCTCAGGCTTCGTGCCCACTGAGTGGCGCACAGCGACAGTTATCGCACTCCACAAGGGGGGATCCACTGCCCCATCAGTCTGATGAGCCTGATCTGCAAGGGCATGGAACGCATTATCATGAAACTTATAAACAAAGACATTGGCAACCTTCAAACACTGGACCCCACCCAGTTTGTGTTCATGAAGGGCCGATCTTGTCTCCTGAACCTGATTGACTTCTTCGAATTAGTCTCCAGAGCTGTGGACGAGGGTAAGGCGGTCCACACAGCCTATCTGGACCTTAACAAGGCCTTCAATACCATCCCCCACTGTAGAATCATAGATAAACTTACTAAGCTGGGCATAAATCCCTATGTCACTTGATGAGTTGACAACTGGCTTACTGACAGAACCTAGACTGTAAAAGTAACCGACACCAATCCAGCTCCAGACAAGTGGAGTACCTCAGGGTTCAGTCCTGGGACTGCTCTTGTTTGGCATCTACTTCTCTGAAGTACAGGCTAACAAAGTTCGCAGATGACTGCAAACTGGGAGCCATTATTGAATCCCCAAATGATGTGGATGTTCTGCAAAAGGGCCTTACAGAAACAGATGCTTGGTGCCAGAGCCATGGGCTCAGGCTTAATGCCAAGAAATGTATAGTTATCCCCTTTGGGAAAAAACATGTACCCATGAATTACCACATAGGTGGCAGTACACTAAACACTGAAAGTGTGATGAGAGACTTAGGTGGACAGTGGTCTCATCTTCAATAACCACATCACCACAACAGTCAGGAAATCCTATGTGGCACACCTCATCACTAAGGGCTTTTCATTCAGAAAAAAGGAGGTCATTGTGCCACTGTACTCATCCCTCATTAGACTCATTATAGAGTACAAAGCCCTGTTTGGTATGTACCTCACAAAACATCTGCAACAGCTGGAAAGGCCGCTGAAATACGTCACTAAAAGAATCACAGGCCTAAAGCAGATGCCCTATGCTGACAGTCTGAAAAAACTCCAGCTATACTCTATGGCATATTGTCTACTCAGAGGCGATCTCTGCTTAACATACAAGGCCATGTCAAACCCTGAGCTGTTGGACATGCTCCACTTAAAGAAATCCCAATCCCTCAGAGCCACACGCTCCAGGGATCTAAACCTTGTCATCACAATGAACAAAACATGCTGGAGGGATAGGTTCCTGACCCAGAGACTCCCCATACTCTGGAATAGACTGCCCATACATGTCAAGCAGAGCACCTCCTTGGCCGTCTTCAAAAGGAACCTTGACGATCGGATGGGAGATAGAAAATTCACACCGAGGATCACATCAGTCACCCTGCTACACAGGGGTCTAGGGAAGTAAATATTGTGGGAAGAAATATCCATGGAATTGTTATGGCTAGGCTTGTACAGGCCCTAGGGCCGATAGCCTAGTACCAGCCTATGAACCTATTACACTTGTGGAGTGGTACTCTAGGAATCCGATAAGCTGTAGGGAAAGGGATATTCTATTTTGGATTACGGCCTGTCACTGCTGACCTAGATGCATGTACATTTTTAAGTTTCTTTAATAGATCTGCAGCTTCATGGCACAAGCACTAAAGCAGGAACATCTTTGCTAGGTCCTGGCTGAGACCACCAGCCTTCCAGGTCCTTAACCCTCTGATGTACTTTTTCATTCCTGCTAGCATACAAAATTCTTAAGATCAATGCCCATTACTAAGATCTACCCTTATCCCCACGCATTTTGTTTTTAAAGTCTCCAGTGCTATAACACCAAAACCCAAATGCTCATATTCCATGACAACTCTTCTGGCCATTACTAATAAAATGTGTAGTATTCTAGCTCCCAACCTTTAAGAAATAAAAGTTCTTATGATTGTGATATCAAAGTTCAACTTAGTGGTGATACTACTTTATATCTTGACTTGCCTATTCCAGTCTTTTGTCCTCTGCAGTTTATTACTGCCGGTTATACATATACTGAAAACACGTGCCAGTAACCCTTAGTTGTTAGATCACCTGAGTCACTGTACTAATACCTTTAGGCATGTATGCGCTGCTGCAGGTGGAGTCCTACATCTAGACAGTGTCTGAGTCCATCCTCTTCCCTCCTGCACTGACCATATTACTTGTGTGTCACTGTTGCAGTTGGAGTCTGGAGGACATAGCATCAGTAGTATATCCATTAATCCAAACTAGAGAGAGCAAGTATCCAAGTGAGGAACTTTTATTTCCTGTATTGTTTTTGCTGTATTCATAGATGTTAAGTCAAATGTTTGTCAAAAGTGTAGAAAACAAATCTCCCACTGGGACTGACTTTCTTTCTTTTGCAGGACAGTGAGCACAAAATGTATCCAGCTGCCCTCAGTGCTCTTGTTTTAACTCTGGGGATAATGTGCATAGGGCTAAATCTCTGTAAAAGTGTTTAGAAAGTGAGAAGGAGCATTAGTAGCCTATGTGCGTGCCATGGTTTCCTCCAGCTCCTCTGTTTATCCCCCAGTTAAGAGGAAGGAGAAACCTCTGAAAGGAAGTTGGAGAGCTGAAGATGAATGACAGTGCCTTTGTCTCTGATAGCAGTCCCAGGCTCTAGAAAGAGGGGTGCCCTTGCAGCCCCCTCAGATGACAATGTAGGCTGCTTAGACCCCTGTGGAGTCCACATGTCATCATCATTGACGTCTACTTGTGCCAAGTTTTACCAGGATGTCTGATGGGTCTGGAGCTGTTAGGCACTGGGTTCTGATGCTTGGATCTTGGTTACTGAGGGGCAGTATCCCCCACATCATTGTTCATGATGAGATCCCTGGAGACTGGATTCAGGTCAGGGCCTCTCATCCACGTTCTGCACCTTTATTAGATGAAAGAAAAGCTAGAAGGGTGGAGGGCAGTGCTTTCTGAAAAGAGTTGCTGGATCTCTGCAACACTAGTTTCCATGTTGCCAAAGACTCCCTGAAATGTGACTTTGATGCTCTAGAAGCATTAAGCTGGGCAACTGCTTTGGGGTCAGTCATTAGGTGGCATGGCTGGTTTAGGGAGCCAACCTCTTCCAAAAGATGTCAGAGCTGAAATCCTTGATGGCCCTTGGACAAGGATTACCTCTTTGGACCCCAAGCCCAAAGTGTTTTCAAGAAACTGGAGGAGAAGGCAAAGACTATGCAGAAAGTCAAAGACTTCCTCCTTGTACCTTGAGTCAGTAGAAACTATCCACTAAAAATGTAGCCCTTTCTTGCCTTTCAATCCTCAAGCAGAAAGTCCAGAAAAAATGAACACCTCCAGATATTGGCAAGCCAATCCAAGATCAGGCCTGGTGGGTCCTAACCCTTGGGGCCCAGCAGGACGTAGCTGTGATTCAAATAAATATCTCAGTCTGCTCCCTCCCAGGACCCACATCACCAACCATCATGATAGTTATGAAAAGACTGTCCCTCTTTCTCAGTACATGGCAAACCATCCCTCAAGGCAAGTGGTTTCTAAATGTCATAAGCTCATGTACAAAATCCATTTATTTATCTTCACTTCCAAAAGTTGCACATATCTTAACTGTCTGCCAAGGACAACTTGTGGAGGCACAGGTTCAGGTTTCCTGCATAAAGGAGAGAGGAAAAGGATTTTACTCCAGATTTTTTTCTGATCCTAAGAAATGAAGGATCCTAGAAATCAATCTTGGACCTTCAAAAGTTAAGGTTCCTCACTGTCTCAAAATACAATATGCTCACCTTACAGAAGCCATTAACTCTGAATCTTCACAGGGCAGTCCTGGTCCCTCTGAATTTGAAGGATGCCTAGCCCCACATCCCTATGGCAAAGAACATAGGTGATACCTTCACTTAAGGGCAATGGTTCTCACTACCAATTTTGTGTCTTGTCTACTGCTCTTGCAACTTTTATCAAATCTCTTTCTACTGTAATTGTTCTTGCAGTGGGAAGGGCATATATATTTATCCTTATCTGGATGATCGCCTCATTCAGGCAAACAGTTTAGAGAAATTAGATGCATCTCACAGTTGATTGCCTGTCAAATGGATGGAATCTGCATTCAGTCTGATAAAATCCTACCTGTAACCCTCCACCACAGTAACCTTCCTTAGGGTAAAATTGGACTACATCGTCCAAAAGCCTTTCTACCTCAGGAAAATATTCACTTATTTGCCCTGTTCTACCAGACCATACGTTAACAGGAATCAGTACCAGACAGAGCTTCTGAGTGTGTTGGGGTTACATGGATTCCTCTAGCCTAATGAAACACTTGGCCAGATTGCATAAGAGGAAAATACTGATAACCTAAAAGTGTGCAGGGCCAATACCAACAGCCATTATAGTTCAAGGTACCTCCTCCTCCTCTCTATATCAAGAAGGAGCTCATGTGGGTGAATAAAGACCTGCCACATCAACCTGGGAGACACCTTCAGAATTCATATGGGGCCCCATGTAGGCATTGCAGATGACTCGGATCACATCTGGGGTGCCCGTTCATGGGAGATGAGATGCAAAGTATGAGGGACAGCACATTAATATGGAAACATCAGTTTGAAAGAAATTATGGCAGTGCACAGAGCCCTTGTGGCATTTAAAGAAAAAATGGACACTGAGCACTCTGCCATTGAAAACAGGCAGCACCACAGTGATGTATAAAAGATTAGGTACTCAGTCATACCCTCTATGCTGGATGGCCATGCAGCTTTGGGAGATGTTGAGGGGGATGGGGCTGTACCTCCTGGCTTACCTGCCAGGGACAGAAAACAACTTGACAGACAGTCTTAGTAGGTCTGTGGTAGACCCACACAAATTGGTGCTAAAAAGGGCAGTATTCCACGAACTTGAACTCAAGTGGGGTGCACCAGACAATTTTGCCTCAGAGGAAAACTGGAAAATCAAGACGTTTTGCTCAAGGGCCCTTTCAAGTCTTCTCCTTCCCTTGGACAGTATTGTTTCTCTCTTTGTTTCCCTCCTCTGCCCCTCATGCCCAGGGTACTTCAGAAGATCAGAAAGGATGGGCCAAGGATGATCCTGATAACACTCTTCTGGCCCATGCAGAACTGGTTCTCAAGAAGACCAGGGAGAAGCCTACAGTGCTGCTAATAGAGGTGGATCTTCTGACAGAGAACGGGGGAAAACCATATACTCCCACTTGATGATTCTGAAACTGGCAGGGTGGATGATATGATCTTTATACCTTCCAGGAGACTTTTTAATAAGGATGTCTCAAGCTAGGAAACCAAACATCAGGAAATTGTACATCTCCAAATAGGTTATGTTCTCTCACTGGTGTATGTTGAAGGGGCAGAAATCTTTACAAGCAAAATTGTCCCTAGTCCTTTTCTACCTTACAAAATTGTAAAGAGCTGTCTTTTGCTTCCATTGAGATAGTTTCCTGTGCTATTGTGGCCTGCCTGCGTACCCCCCATTGTTTTCAGACTGTCATGAAACAGGTCTATAAGGGTGTCATCTACCCGAGGCCCCCTAAGAGGACCCCCTGTTCCTAAATGGAATCTAAAGTTTGTGCTAGCAAAACCTCATGTTTTTCCTTTAAGCCTGCTGCCTCTGCTGACTAAGTTCACCACCTGGAAAACTGCCCTACTGGTGGGCCTCACATCAGTCATGAGAATTTCTGAATAGCAAGCCATCATGTAGGGAATGCTTTTATTCTCTTTCACAAGGACAGAGTTTGTTTGTGTATAAACCCTTTTATACCAAAGATAGTTTCTGAAATCTCTTTAAACCAAACCATTCACTTGCCTGTCTTCTTTCCTAACCCACAGAAAGAAAAAAAAAAAAGAGAAAGCACTGCTTTTGCTGAGTGTGCATAGGCAACTCATTTTAATTGCACAAAACAAAGAACTACAGGAAGTCTGAACAGCCATTTATAGCATTTGCTATGAATAAGGAAGGATAACCCGTCATCAGACTTTTTCAAAGTGGATCTCAGATTTTCTGCTGCAAAAACCATGACAAGCAGGTGCCTGACAGAGGTAGGAAACATTTGTCAGCACACAGAAGCAACTACTGCTTACCTGATAGGAGTGCCTACCCATTTCATCCTAGCAGCAGCCACCTGGTCCTCATTGCACTGTTTTCCAAACAATGTAGTTTAAGAGCAGCTTCTAGGGCAGGATTTGCCTCTGTAGTTCGTCAGGGGTTCATCTCTTCTGCTTGATTTTCTATGAAACCACCCTTGCACATTAAGCTCTGGGAATCTTCCCAAAGGCCATTAATGCAGTGCTGAAGCATGATAAACATGGTACTATTGTGTACCTGCTTACCACAAATGCAGATACTCCAAAGTCTACACTTTTACTATAACTATTTCTTCCCCCCAGCCACCTGTCCATGCTTATCCTATCTTTGTGCTCCCATTTCCTTCTTGTTAAGCCCTTTCTCTGAACCAACTTAGTTTCCCCTTGCTTCTCATTCTCCCAGGGGACAGTACTGGTTGGGTTGTGCTCCGCATTCGTAAGGTAGGCAGTTGCTAATCATACTGTATCAAAAATGGTAAACTGTTGTATAGCAGGTTTCAAAGCCTGGATAGTACAATAAAGTAACATCTAAAAAAGTAAGGGTGTCTATGAACAGCAATCAATTGCAGGTAACACAATTATGTAAAATGCTCGCAAACCAAGCCTTACCTACAGGTAGACACAATGTAAATATTATGGTCACGATCCAGACTATAACGCTTGCAGTTTGCGTTTACTGTCTGACTAATGCTCACTAATTTAAATCATTACAGTCTTTGCTACTATGTCCAGTTATCAAGGTTAATAGAGATATGCAGATAAAATAGAAGTAAAAACCTAAATAAAACTGAAGTAAAACCTTGCTTGACACACACACTGCTAGAGGATGCTGATGGGAGAGTTGGCCCTGTATGTGATGATTTAAAAATGGTGCCGAAGGAAACTATAGAATAAATAAACTTCTTTTAGACATCTGAAGGGGAGGGGCTATGATATACACGTAACAGACCAAGAAGTTTCACAGCAAAGTAGATGGATATCCTAACATGCTGTTAATACAATGCAGTACTAAGAGCTTTGGACCGAGCCAAGAGGCAGGAAAGTTTGTATGTCCTAGAAAAAACAATCAGGAAGTACTGCAAGCCCAGGTCAGTGCTAGAAAGCCCTATTAAGTTAGTATCTCTTCTATGTTTGTATGTAGAAGGACAGGACAAACAGCGTTAAAAGCCCTGATGTATCAAAGAGACTGAACGGCTGAATATGGTCTAGAGAAAAGTAAATATGGCTACTGGGGGGGGGGGGGTGAGCTAATGGTGTCCTAGGAGTGTGTGCGCCTTTGCAAGTTATAATAAAAAAATACGCAGAGTACCGAGCAGAGGACATACACTAAAGGTTCTTTTAAAAATGTGCTGTTTGCCGAGTCTGGTTCTGGAATCTGGGTCAGAAGGGTGTGGTATCTTTTGATGCCAGTCAGCATCTGCCTTCAGGGGACCAATTGAAAATTGCGTTTGGGCTGTAGCTCATAAATTACATGATTCCCTGTACCACTGCAGACATGTCTGTTCTTCTGCACATCACTGGTAATTCCAGTTTGTCTGAATTTTTTGAACAGAAACCTGCTGCTCACATCTCCGGTCCTGCCACTCATCACATGTAAAGATGTGTCAACTTGAGATGATAATCAATGTGGGTGTGATTTAAAGTACAAGTGAGACGTCTTTTTACCTCCGTGATGCCTGTTGTACTACCACTCCATCTGGGCAACATTCGGCCTTTACCAAGGGACCATCTAAATATGTCAGTATTCTAATTAACATTAAAATATATATCCAGCTCAGTAGCTGTTTTCAAAGATGCCTTTCACAGAAGAGTGAACAGACTTGTTCAGTACACATGAAAGTGCAACATACAAAAAAAAGCATTCTCCAGACTGGGCTTCACTCTATCAGAATTCTGATGAAGTATGACTGTAACAGGATGAAAGCGCTTAATGTTTACTGTATATTCCCTGGAAAAAATGATTTGCTTTTTATTTTGGTGGCTGACTGTCATCTGGGAGAGTGCACTTTTATTGTTTTTTGGTTATAAGTAGTTTGAAGGTTCTCTCTTTTTTGGTTTTCTACTGCCTCTTGTGGCAGCTGACATTTTCTGCATGCACTGCCTGTGCTGAAAGACAAAATGAGTATAGGCAAGCAATCACATAATACATACCGATACAGGAAAATTCAAATGGCAGTGTAACAATACAGCTACACACATACACGTGAACAGAAATTTGAAATGATTCCCACAGTCCAACACAGAACTGTATAAGCATGTCCATGTGCAAAGAAGCAACAAACATTCAGATTTCTACATTTTAGGGCAGCAGTTCACACTACCAGAGTTATTTAAGAAGGGACAGAGGTGGTTACACTAATGCTATTAGTTGCACTAAAGCAGACACACCTATACCAAACATGGCTATGTGCAGCAGTGATGCAGAAATGTGACATGGCATCCACTACGCACGTGGGTCAGTGCCCCATAATCAAGCCTAGAAAACCACACACACTGCTACAACACAACACTGACTGCAAGTATTATGCTACATACAGTCACCAGCAGCAACCAAACTGAAATATATTTGGATCTATTGGATTAAATGAAAACAGATAATCAGACAAACTTCTCTTAGATACAGCAAAAATATTTATTAAATGCAGTACTGCACAGAACAGGCATGTAAATAATTAGTAAACTGTTCAGCACATCCATGCCTAACCTCTGCTCCCCACATCTGCCACATTATGCCAAGCATCCATCTTCCTGAATGGACCTAGTTTAGGTTCCAACAGCTGCTCCATGAATTAGTTATGCAGGGAATGGAACATAATTTTGCTGTCCTTTGTACACCATCTTGGTAGTCTCTATGAAGAGCAAGTATCTACAGTCATCATCAGAAAGTATAGCAAAAGAAAATGGCACCATAAGAATCATGAACTGCACAGGACTCTGAATCACATGCAGTGCACTCTAGTAAGGTGTATATACATGCACAGGTTGTATAAATGAGCAGGCATGTACAGCATACAATATCACTGATTGCAGCATACTCTGTCTGTGCCACATGTCACTGATACCCTTCTGCAAAAAATAGCAATTCACAGACAAAGGTAGAATATAGCCTCATTATTATAAATAAGGTGCAAAGTAGTACCTATTGGCATTTTTCATGGGTGACCCATTATTCTGAGTGCCAAAAAAGAGCAGCAGATTTTTCATTAGCTTGAATCACTTCCTTCCACCACAGAAACAATAATTCCAAGGTAGATAGTCTATGGGAGGTACACAGTGTTCTGCATTAATGAGGAAAGTGATCTATTAGAAGTGTCACACATATTTGAAAAACTCCTCACTGATTGCCTCTTGTAGAATATGGTTGGTAGGTTAAGACTACTATGTGTTACCATTCATGCTACAAGAGGCACTATAATGGTATCCTTATGCACTCGTGCACCTTTTTCCACATACAACCCCGGCAGGGGATGGCAGTCCTTTACATCCAACCAACTTTAGGCTGTGTAACACCAACGGCTGCACCCTACTGAACTCATACATCTTTCCACATAAAACTCCAACATGAAATGGTAGCCTTCTACATCCAGTCAACCTTAACACCAACAGCTGTACCCTACAGCACTCATGCACCTGTCCACATACAACCCCAACAAAAGATGGCAGCCGTTTACATCCAGCCAACCTTAACACCAACAGCTGTTCTCTACTGCACTCATGCACCTGTCTACATACAACTCATAGCAGGGGATAGCAACCTACTAAACAGGACAGCCACCTCCTCCCCATTCAGTCAGCCCTAGGCTCTATTACACCATTGTGGTATCCTGAGTATATGTGCATAGGAGTACAGTGGTAAACATAAAGGATGGATGATAGCTCTGCAAGCCCTGAGCATGCTGCCATGCAAAAGACATCTGCATATAATTGTGGAATGACCACTGTACAGCCCACAGACATAGCCACAGCAAAAGGTAAAACAGCAAGGGATAACCTTGCATGTTGCCCCAGCCAGAACATTCCAGCCCATATGCACATGCACCAGCACACATGCCATCAGAATTGCCCATACACAGTACAGTGTGTACTACATCCATGTAGAGTATGTGTACCAATTATATCCCTGCACAGGCCCAGCTAAATTCTGTGTACTATGTTGCACTCCAAGAGATCCCTGTGGGCTTAGCATGTGTGGTCTCCACAGTGTACCTAAACCAGACTAGCCAGTCATGTCCTAATGTACCAACTTGCTGTCATTATGACATAGCTTTTACATTGCACTCGTACATGCCTTTCTATTTTCTGTTCTCCTGTTCCCCAGCTGTACACATGCCCACCAAAGGCAATAGACAGCAGGCATTTGACAAGTTCAGCCCTGAGAAAATGTCATCTTGCTATAGGCAGTCAAGATACATAGACAATAGCTGTTCAGGAGGGGGGATTCCTGCCAGTCTCTGTCAGACAATATGCAGGAAAGAAACATTGATGCACAATGTCAGTGCTTCCAGTGAGAGAAAGTGCAATGCACATCAGTGTCAGAACCATATAAATGACATGATAATATGGGCTGCATGAAGAAGCATGCATCATAATAGTGGAAAGGACAGCAAAATGGGGTGGTCCTCTACTCAGCTTAGGACTCACTATGTATGAATCATTTTGGCAAATTTATCTAAGTGTGAGAAGGATGGTAAGACCCTTTCTGCTGTCGACATACATTTCTCCACCCCCAAAGGTTCTGTTCTAGGAACCAGAGGAGTGGTGGGAAAATATGGTTCAAAAAATCCCAAGGATCTTTCCAAGACAGACATGGAATGAGTTCCCCCAGGGGCAGAGGGGGAACCGGAATAGAAGGTGCCACCTTCACAGTAGATGTGGTGCACAAAACCTGGGCTTCGGGGATTCCTTTCCAGGTAAGCCCTTTCAGCGCTCCTGAATGGAGGCCCAATTGTCTTCCTCTGGAGGTAGTCAGGGAACATTTGTTCTTGCATCTAAATGCCTGACTAAACATAATGACAGGTTTCTAGGTGCAACGGATTGTATCCAGAGGCTATATAATTCCCTTTCTTCAACCTCCCCTTGTACACAAGAAAATCCCTGATGTTCCACCCAATCAAAGGGATTCAGCAGTGCAAGAAGTTCAAAAACTGCTGGACAAAAGAGTCATCCAAGAAGTCCTGCCAGATCAGTTAGAATCCGGAACCTACTAGAGATTATTTTAATGCCAAAAAGACAGGGGACTGGATGCCCATTTTGAATCTCAATGTGCTGAACAAATCAGTTCAGCAAACAAAGCTCTGGATGGTCACAGTACAGTCTATTTTTCCCTTTCTGAAGAAAGATGACTGGATGTGCTCAATAGACCTTCAGGATGCATATTACCATATAAAAATGAACAAACATTCCAGAAAGTTCCTCCGCTTCTGTCTAGGACCCAGTCATTACCAATTCAAAGTACTGCCCTTTGGCCTCATGACAGTCTCCCAGGGTGTTCACCAAATGCATGGCAGTAGTGGCAGCTCAGTTGAGACTGGAAGGATTCTGGGTGTTTCCATACTTGGATGACTGGCTCATAACCGCTTCAACCAGGCATCAGTTAATAGTAGCCAGAGGTTACACTTTTGATATCTGTGCCCATCTAGGGGTTACGATAAATCTCGAAAAATTCACATTTAATGCCAACGCAAAATTTGGAATTCATAGGGGCTGTAATAAATACTCATACAACTATAGCATCCCTTCTTCCAGAAAGCCTTCAGAGAGTAATGGTACAAGTTCAAAAATACTCTGCAGAAAGAGGGTTCATGCCTAACTAGTTTTTCTCTAAGGTTGATGGCAGCATAAATAACTGTAGTACCCTTAGCCAGGTTTCATATGAGAATTCTGCAATGGCTACTAGCTTCTCAGTGGTCCAGCCTTCACCAGCCTTTGTCAGACCAAATTCTGATCATCAATTATTGCAAGAGGGATCTTCTATGGTGGATGGATTCCAAACAAATTCTCCATGGTCGCCCCTTTGTTCTTCCAAAGCCCATGGCCATAGTGACCATGGACACATCCCAGATGGGGTAGGGGGCATTATCTGGACAAGACAGTCCAAGGCACTTGGTCCCCATTAGAGCCCAATTTGCACATTAATGTCCAGGAGCTAAGTGGGGTGCTTCTTGCATTGTAGGCCTTTCAGACAGCTCTTCATCAGGGAACTATTGCAATTCACACAGACAGTATGTCAGTGTTTTGGTACATCAACCAACAGGGAGGAACCAATCTTACCCCCTTTGTCGAGAATCCCTCAGAGTGTTGCAGTGAGCAATCTCCTTCAACAGCTTTCTAATAGCAACCACATTCTGGGAAGTTCCAATGTGATTGCAGACAAGCTGAGCAGATGCATTCTTCAGCTTCACAAGTGGTCTCTCAATCCAAATGTGGCAAAAATGATCTTCAGTCAATGGGGTCAACCTTGCTGCAACCTGTTTGCTTCTCCCCTTAACAACAAGTGCAGCAACAACTTCACCCTGATTTCCCCTCCGGAGAAGTCATCTAGGAATGCTGTCCTCCACAATTGGCCCTCCAGTCTCCTGTATGCATTTCCCCCGATACCTCTAATCCTAAAATTCCTACAAAAACCACTAAGGTTGAAAAGCACAGTTAATCCTCATTACACCCTTTTGGCCTCAACAGATTTGGTTCCCCTTCTTTTGGCCTTATCTAATTCAACAACCTTGGATTCTGGACCTGGTTCCAGAACTTCTGTCACATCCACATGGTCATGTTCTCCCAGACATTCTGAACCTCAAGCTGACAGCGTGGTTCCTCCAATTCCATTAGTTGCCAGGAGTCCTAATATTTCCTCTCAGGTATGCCACATCCTTTTGTCGGCTCATAAACCTTCCACTCAAAAACTGTACTCTAGTAAATGGAAGAGATTCATCATCTCTGCTTCTATAGACCATATCTTAGACTTTTAATCTCTCTTTTCAATGCTGGAGCTTCCCCTTCTGCCATTATATTACAAGTAACTGCAATTTTGAATTTTGACAGTGGTATAGAAGAAAGTTCTTTAGCCTCTCATACACTTTGTAAATTGTTCCTAAGAGGTACGCTTTTGCTAAAATCCCCATTTTTATGATCCCATACCTCCATGGGATATGAACTTAGTATTAAAGGCCATAATATATTCTCCCTTTTAGCCTTCTGCAGAATGTGACCTGAAGTTTTTATCTTGGAAGACACTTTTTTCTAGTAGCCATCACCCCTGCCAGAAGAGTTTCAGAGATCAAGGCATTGTCATCTGAACCCCCTTATCTGATTTTCCACAAGGATAGAGTATGTTTATGAGCAAATCCCTCCTTTCTACTCAAGGTAGTATCAGAGGCTAACATCAATCAAACCATTAATTTACCATTTTTCTTCCCACATTATTCCAACAAAGGGGAATATGCCTTGCATTTACTTGATGTTCATAGACAATTATGTTTCTATCGTCACAGAGCAAAAGACATTAGAAAATCAAGTCAATTGTTTGTTTCATTTTCTAGTGCAAAGTTGGGTAAGGCAGTCAGCAAGATAACTCTGGCAAAATGGTTGAAAGATTTTTAATTTATTTATGATAAGAATGAATTAACCTTGCCTAAGGCAGTGAAAGCACATTTTACAAGATCTATAGCCACTTCAGCAGTTTTACAATCCAGAGATTCAATGGATGATATATGTGCAGCAGCTACTTGGGCTTCTCCCCATACCTTTATTACTCATTACAAATTGGACTTGGTCTCTAGGGGAAGATCGTTCTTTGACTCGATGGTGCTCAGGAATATTAGGTTAGCTTAGGTAGCTGGGGACTCTGTCAAGGATAAAAATGAAAATTGACAACATCAGAAAAAGAAGTTATGTGCTTTGCATAACATTCCATCTGTGTTGTGTGTCTTTATTTATCTTTGACTTTCCTCCCTCCATGCCCCATTCTCAGGGATTATTTTTTGTTTTTTTTTGGTGGAGAAGATCATATATCCTTCAGGTATTGTGTTTATTCAAGCACAGTAAGATATGGCTTTGATCTGGCTTCCTTTCTATATACATATATTAATGTATATATGTGTTTATTTGTTTGTATACCTTCTGCAAACTCAATCTGAGGTAATTGAGAGAGACAGATTGTGGGTAGAGGTGAATCTCGAGAGTGTTTGGCTGGCACAAGCTGTAGTAATGGCCAAGTCAGTTCCAATATTGGAACCAAACCCATCTGTCAAGGATAAATGAAGATAGACAACACAGATGGAATGTTATGGTAAGTACATAACTTCTTTTTTTCTTTAGTAATAAATGTTCAGCATGTCTTTGGGAACTTGCCACTGAGAGCTACATTCTTCTTTTTTGCTTATGTTTCCATGAAAACAAGTTGATTATAGGACAATAAAAATGTTCTGAGGGTGTGTTTTTTTTTTGTTTGAGTGTTTTCATTAAAACAAAAAGTCTTGCAAAATGTGACATAGGTTCAAATGGAAATGACAAGAAACAACTGTATGAAAGATCAACCTGCCAACTATTAGTGAGTTCATGTATCACAAAAGCTGGAAATAGTTATCTAAAAAAAACTGTCATATATAATAGGTGGGAATAATAACTTTTTATCGTAATTGCGGTACTTTCAATATTATCATGGACTGTGAATGGTCTCACAGGTATAGACAAAAATGAAAGAACACTGAACTATATTAAGAAATGCAGACAGCAAATAGCAATGTTACAGTAGACATATATGGCAATAAATGAGCATGTGATATTGAGAAAGAAAGGATTTCAGGAATGATATCAGAATATCAGTGACAAAGGAAATGGGGTGGTGTTATAAACTGATAGAAGAGGAAAAAAGATAATAATGGTAGATTTGTGATAGTAAGGGGTTAAGCACAGTAGTTTGCATTGTTGCCTCACAGCAAGAACTTCTCCGGATCAACTCTCAGCTCGGGTACCTTCTGTGCAAAGTCTGCATGTCCTTGCTGCATTCATGTGGGTTTCCTCCTGGTGCTCCTGTTTCCTTCCACATTACAAAGACATGCATCTGGAGCATTTCTCCCCAGGGCTTAATTGGTTCATTCCAAATTGGACTTTCCAGGTAAAAAAAGGTTAAAAATAAATAAATATTGGTAAGGAAAGAGGGTTACACCAGTATGCATTTATATTTCACCTAAAACAGCTGTTATGGAGCATAAGAAATTTTTGAGAGAAATAAGCTTCATTCAGCGGGGAATATTACATATAAGTAGGGACCAGAATTTGATTTGCAACAGAGAGGATGTATCAGGCAGCCCTGAAGGGAAAATATAACAAAAGAGGTTAGATTTCTAAAGAATTTTATAAAAATATTTGGTATGGAAGACTTGAATTCAGTAGTAGGAACTCAAAGAGAATTTGCGTATTATATTTCACAGGAAGATATGCATTTAATTGACAGCTTTCACCCATATCCAATAACTTTTTCAGATCATATGCCAATAATAAGTAAAATAAAAATGCAGGGTAATGAAGTAAAAATGAGACACTGGTGCTTCCTCACCTACCTGCTAAAAAGAGAGGAATTTAAGGAATGGATAGTGAAAATTATTTGGGAGTTATTAGGGAAGACAGAAAGTACTTTTAAAGTTATGGCTAGTAAGTGGGGTAAAATTAAAGTAGAGTTTGAACTAAGGTGGACATAAAAGAAAAAGATATGGTTAAGAAGTAACAAAAATTATTTAGAGTGTCTGACAAAGGTTAAAGTATTGCAGAACAAGGGGGCTCTCACAAAACAAAAAGAGGTTCAACTGCAGAGTGCTAAAGAGAAAATTAAGGAGTACCTAGGTAATATGCATGAGTTTAGAAAGATTGTTATTTAGCAACTGTTTTTTAATAACTCCCGAGCACAAAAACTTTTCACAAAACAGCTTAAGCAACAGGAAGTAGAAATTGCTATTGCCAGTCTTAGGGAACCTGTAACAAGAAAAATAACAAAAGATCCTGTAGAAGTATTAGATATCCAAACTAAAATAAAAAACATATCCAATGCAAGATTAAAACAAGCAATGTAAGAGATGACACTAAACATAACACCAGCTTAAATCTTGGATCTTTATTAAACACAAACTTAGTGCTTTTGTTCTGTCTTTGCAAAGGATTTCATCAGAGTTAGTTTATAGGAAATTACACTTTAAAAAAACATTCTACCAATCACATTGTTCACCTACTGAATAATTAATCAATTCATGTCATCAATTTTAAAAAGTTCTAGAAACACTTAAAGAACACCTTGAATACAACATTTAAAGCATAATTTATGAATTACATAATTATTTGCTTAAAAAATATTTTATAATAATAATAATCTGCTACTCCAATAATCAAATTTTGTTAGCCCTGTCTTTTAAAATATTATTGCTAGAAATATTTCCATTTAAGCCCAGGTTTTGTACAAGTATTTAAACATGATTGCATATAACCTTTCTTATTTCCAATGCATTATCAACCCCCTCTTTCACCCACTACTATCTTATCAATAATAAAAAATGTAAATCTCTTAAACTCCTTACATTTTTAGAGTGTTTCTGCAAAATATTTGTTTCTTTTCCTTTTTTTTGTATAATTCAAAGGTTCATAGATCTTGTCTTTTATTTTCCTATTAGTTTTCCCCACATAAAATGCTGAACAAGATAAACAAGTAGCTAAGTAAGCAACCATACTGGTGTTACAATTACATAATCCTGGCATCCAATGGTCTGCAGATGCCCTTCCATACAAAGTTAGGGTCTATTGCTGACATACTTAAAATAATTACAGTTCCCACACTTAACTAATTTTTTATCTCAAATATTTTTTGTATATTATTTTAATCTTTTTCCAGGCATTTTTTTTTTATATTTTTTCCTCTACTGTAAGTAATTTGTTTTTCCCCTAAATCTACTTTATTCTCTTGAGTAAAAATTCAGTTCCACACATCCCTAATAAACTCACATATTCCAGGTGTTAAATTATCTTTCTTATTTCTATCATTTAATGTGTAAGTGATAATAGACGTGGGGTAGTAATAATGGAGTATGTTGAATAGTCAAGCAATATGTTTGAATTATTGAATGATGCATATACATATAGTACAGCTTAAAAATAAAAATATACTCTATGTAAAATTAGATTTTCAGTATACATACATACGCACACCCGTGTATGTATTTCCCTCCTTTCGTGAGTGGCCACTGGTAGCCCAGTTGAAGGACTACCTAATTGCAACCATGAAATGGATATTCCCACGGCTTTAATTCCTGAGGGTGAATAGTATAAAATGGAATTTATTTCTGATTCTATATAAGTGAATTGTCTTCATTATTGAGTATCTGGGCATTATCCAACCTGTGTCATTTTCTCCAAACTGGTCATTGATGCCTATGGAGAGTGCCCAGAAGTCATGGCCTGAGTGTAGATACAGAGGCAGGTCTGGGCTCATATTTTTCTGTGCTTGATGGCCTTCTTGATCTCTAATGAACCTTTCACATACCTGAGGATATGTTTGTTGTAGTGTAATGCAAGATGTTAATAGCTGTAGTCATAATACGCGTATGAGGTATCTTCTGGTGTCAGAGCCTGTTGATGATCTCTGGAGGTAAGTACATGCAAGTTTATGTAAATATGGCCTCAGAGTTATTCCATGTGACTGGCAATCTGGTATACTAGCTATAAGCTAAATAATTCTTATACTCTTCTTAATTGGGGAGTAGATGCATTTTCCCCTAATGTAGCCCAGGTATTTAAGCAGTTATTAAAAGCTTCTCCAAAATATTTAAAAAATACATATAGATCATTGTATTTGTTGTAATAAACATAACCAAAGTGTTAACAGCATCATTCCAAGCTGTATTCATGATGCCCTTAAGGAGTCCTTTCCCCAAATTCTACAGTTGAGTTCAGGACCTTAAAATTATTTACAGCAGTTGAAAGTATCTTTAAGCAATACTTCCTGGAAAATCTGAAAAATGTGTGCTAATTAATCTTTTAAATATTAAGTATACCTGAAATGCATACAAACTTCTTTTCTACAAATACAAAGTAAGAGTGAAATCAGCTTGAGAATCTAATTTGAACATAACTATAAAGTATCATACTTAAACAAATCAGTAACACACATATATATAATGCAACATTTATTCTCAGCTACTGGAATATGGATGTATTGTCAAATGACTGAAATGCTGACTGGCATTGCAACAAAAACAAAACATAAAACCTCCAAATAACCAAAATTCAGCACACAGTCCATTTAGGAGGAAATCCCCCTGCACCCCTAACTAGTTTAAAAACTCTGACATCTAACTACAGTGGGGAAAGGGCAAATTCCCACATCCCACTGTACTGCAATCTTGTCAAATTCCTGTTTTCAGCATTTTCTGTTCCTTGTATTATCATCTGGCTTTTCAGCTGTTCAACATTAAAGCTATATCACCTGATACCATACACACAACAGCAGAGTGAGCAATAAATGTTATTGGTTAACTTGTTGATTTAAATATGCAATAATACAGCACAGCTCTGCTTTTAGGACTATTTTCTTCAGACTTTGAGACATATACTTCTCCTATAAAATCATTACAGAGACCAAAATTTATTTACCTCAGCTAGAGTAAGATATAAGATATATATCCATTTCATGTATATATATATATATATATATATATATATATATATATATATATATATATATATATACACATATACACATACACACACATAAGAGTATTTAATCAAAAGACCGTGTAGACCCAACATTGGCAGGTAGTTAAATGCTTAATAAGCCTTTAGTATTACCAATCCAATTTATTGCCTGAAACTTTACTTGTTCCTCTGATTGTAACAGAAAATATTTCTTCACAAATGAAGAGATCTGCACCTGAAATACCAAATTTAAATGAGTGAATGTGCCAATGTGCATTTGCTCATTGGAATTCGCAACATTTGCAGTCGACATTCCCCAAATTTTGAAGTTGTACTTTCGCACTTTGGTGCATCATACAACTTACTTTCAACATAATGAAGATAAACAATGAAAAACATATACTAGTTAACTTTTTTAAGTTCTTTCTGTTGTCCTATGAGCCATGTGGTAACTTAATAAAAATGTTTAAGAAGAAACAAACAAAACTTGCTGCTTTTGTATTACGATGCAAGGCAAATGATATTGTTTACAGCAAGAAGAGAATTAACTAACTATAATCTTTTGCAACATTGGTGAAGTTACTGTCATGACATTGACCACATTACATTCCTTAAACAGCATAAAATATTAACTATGAAATTTTAGAGTGATTTGTTACTTTGAGAGTGCAGAAGGGGATTTACTATATCAAACACTTTTTGCAACTTAATTTGCACTGTGCTGTATTTATACATTTGCTTATTATTTATACAGTTGCTGAACTGTTTCTGTCCTTTGTTGTCTCCACTGTGTTTTTTTTCTGAGAGTAGCTCAGATGCTAGTTTCAGGTAGGGGGTTGTTGAACCAGCCCACATCCTAGCTGCTAGTCATTGCCTGAGGTGTATTTTCTCTGTTGTAATTCCAGTACAGACTGCATTTCTGTGAATTTGTACAAAGTTGATAGACCTCCTGGCTGTGAGCAGAGTTAGAATCTATTCCAAACTGGTAAGTACACTTTTTTCAACTTAATTTGCACTGTGCTGTATTTATACATTTGCATATTATTTATACAGTTGCTTTATTGTTTCTGTCCTTTCTTGTCTCCACTGTATTTTTTTTACAGGGTATCTCAGAAGCTTGTTTCAGGTAAGGGGTTGTT
The DNA here is from genome assembly GCF_019279795.1 of Protopterus annectens. Classification (NCBI taxonomy): domain Eukaryota; kingdom Metazoa; phylum Chordata; order Ceratodontiformes; family Protopteridae; genus Protopterus; species Protopterus annectens. The sequence continues at coordinate 1,232,657,091 of NC_056743.1, read as the reverse complement.
AAGCCAGTCTACATCCTAACTGTTAGTCATTGCCTGAAGTGTATTTTCTCTGTTGTAATTCCAGTACATACTACATTTCTGTGAATTGGTGCAAAGCTGATAGATCTGGCTGTGAGAAGAGTTGGAATCTATTCCAAACTGATAAGTACACTTTTTGCAACTTAATTTGCACTGTGCTGTATTTATAAATTTGCTTATTATTTATAGAGTTGCTGTATTGTTATTGTTTCTGTCCCTTGTTGTCTCCACTGTGTTTTTTTTTCTCAAAGTAGCTCAGAAGCTAGTGTCAGGTAGGGGGTGGTTGAGCCAGCCCACATCCTAGCTGTTAGTCATTGCCTGAGGTGTATTTCCTCTGTTGTAATTCCATTACAGACTGCATTACTGTGAATTGGTGCACAGCTGATAGATGATCTGGCTGTGAACAGAGGGATCTATTCCAAACTGATAAAGCACTTTTTGAAACTTAAATTGCACTGTGCTGTATTTATGCATTTGCTTATTATTTATACAATTGCAGTATTGTTTCTGTCCTTTGTTGTCTCCACTGTTTTTTTTTCCTCAGGGTAACTCAGAAGCTAGTTTCCGGTAGTGGGTTGTAGAGCCATCCCACATCCTAGCTTTTAGTCATTGCCTGAGGTGTATTTTCTCTGTTGTAATTCCAGTACAGACTGCATTTCTGTGAATTTGTGCAAAGTTGATAGATCTCCTGGCTGTGAGCAGAGTTAGAATCTATTCCAAACTGGTAAGTACACTTTTTTCAACTTAACTTGCACTGTGCTGTATTTATACATTTGCATATTATTTATACAGTTGCTGTATTGTTTCTGTCCTTTCTTGTCTCCACTGTATTTTTTTCACAGGGTAGCTCAGAAGCTTGTTTCAGGTAAGGGGTTGTTGAGCCAGTCCACATCCTAACTGTTAGTCATTGCCCGAGGTGTATTTTCTCTGTTGTAATTCCAGTACAGACTGCATTGCTTTGAATTGGTGGAAAGCTGATATATCTCCTAGCTATGAGCAGAGTTGGAATCTATTCCAAACTGATAAGTACACTCTTTGCAACTTTATTTGCACTCTGCTGTATTTAGACATTTGCTTATTATTTATACAGTTGCTGTATTGTTTCAGTTCTTTGTTGTCTTCACTGTGTTTTTTCCGCAGGGTAGCTCATAAGCTAGTTTCAAGTAGGGGGTTGTTGAGCCAGCCCATATCCTACCTGTTTGTCATTGCCTGAGGTGTATTTTCTCTGTTGTAATTCCAGTACAGACTGCATTTCTTTGAATTGGTGGAAAGCTGATATTTCTCTTAGCTGTGAGCACAGTTGGAATCTATTCCAAACTAAGTACACTTTTTGCAACTAAATTTGCACTGTGCTGTATTTATACATTTGCTTATTATTGCTACAGTTGCTGTATTGTTTCTGTTTTTTGTTGTCTCCACTGTGTTTTTTTCCTCAAGGTAGCTCATAAGCTAGTTTCAGGTAGGAGGTTGTTAAGCCAGCCCACATCCTAGCTGTTAGTCATTGCCTGAGGTGTATTTTCTCTGTTGTAATTCCAGTACAGACTGCATTTTTCTGAATTGGTGCAAAGCTGATAGATCTCCTGACTGTGAGCAAAGATGGAATCTTTTCCAAACTGATACGTACACTTTTTCAACTTAATTTCCACTATGCTGTATTTATAGATTTGCTTATTTTTATACAGTTGCTATTTTGTTTCTGTCCCTTGTCTCCACTGCGCTTTTTTTTCAGGGTAGCTCAGAAGCTAGTTTCAGGTAGGGGGTTATTAATCCAGCCCACATCCTAGCTGTTTGTCATTACCTGAGGTATTTTCTCTGTTGTAATTCCAATACAGACTGCATTACTATGAAGTGGTGCAAAGCTGATAGATCTCCTGGCTGTGAGCAGAGTTGGAATCTATTCCAAACTGATAAGTACACGTTTTGCAATTTAGTTTGTACTGTGCTGTATTTATACATTTGATTATTATTGATACAGTTGCTGTATTGTTTCTCTCCTTCGTTGTCTCCCCTGTATTGTTTTCCTCAGGGAAGCTCAGAAGCTAATTTCAGGTAGGGGGTTGTTGCGCCAGCCCACATCCTACCTGATAGTCATTGTCTGAGGAGTATTTTCTCTGTTATAATTTCACATCAGACTGCATTTCTCTGAATTCATGCAAAGCTGATTGATCTCCTGGCTTTGAGCAGAGTCGGAATATATTCCAATCTGATAAGTACACTTTTTGCAACTTAATTTCCACTGTGCTGTGTCTATACATTTGCTTATTATTTATACAGTTGCTCTGTTGTTTCTGTCCTTTGTTGTCTTCACTGTGTTTTTTTTTCTCGGGGTAGATCAGAAGCTTGTTTGAGGTAGGGGCTTTTTGAGCCAGCCCACATCCTAGCTGTTAATCATTGCCTGAGGAGTATTATCTCTGTTATAATTTCAGTTCAGACTGCATTTCTCTGAATTGGTGCAAAGCTGATATATCTCCTGGCTGTGAGGAGAGTTGGAATCGATTCCAAACTGGCAAGTACACTTTTTACAACTTAATTTGCACTGTGTTGTATTTATACATTTGCTTATTATTTATACAGTTGCTGTATTGTCTCTGTCCTTTGTTGTCCAAACTGTGTTTTTTTCTCAGAGTAGCTCAGAAGCTAGTTTCAGGTAGGGGGAGCCCGCATCCTAGCTGTTAGACATTGTCTGAGGTGTATCTTCTCTTTTGTAATAACACTACAGATGGCATTTTTGTGAATTGGTGCAAAGCTGATAGATCTCCTGGCTCTATGTAGAGTTGGAATTTATTCCAAACTGATAAGTTCACTTTTTGTAACTTAATTTGCACTGTGCTGTATTTATACATTTGCTTATTATTCATACAGTTGCTGTATTTTTTCTGGCCTTTGTTGACTCCATTTTTTTTTTTTTTTTTTGCTTAGGGTAGCTCAGAGGCTAGTTTCAGTATAGAGTTGTTGAGGAAGCCCACATCCTAACTGGTAGTCATTGCCTGAGGTGGATTTTCTCTGGTGTAATTGCAGTACATACTGCATTTCAGTGAATTGGTGCAAAGCTGATAGATCTCCTTGCTGTGAGCAGAGTTGGGATTTATTCCAAACTGATAAGTACACATTTTGCAACTTAATTTGCACTGTGCTGTATTTATATATTTACTTATTATTTATACAGTTGCTGTTTTGTTTCTGTCCTTTGTTGTCTCCACTGTGTTTTTTTTTCAAAGTGTAGCTCAGAAGCTCGTTTCAGGCAGGGGGTTGTTGAGCCAGACAACATCCTAGCTTTTAGTCACTGCCTGAGGTGTATTTCCTCTTTTGTAATTCTTGTACAAACTGCATTTCTGTGAATTGGTGCAAAGCTGATAGATATCCTGGCTCTGAGTAGAGTTGGAACTTATTCCAAACTGATTAGTACACTTTTTGCAACTTAATTTGTACTGTACCATATTTATACATTTGCTTATTATTTATACAGTTGCTGTATTGTTTCTGTCTCCACTGTGTTTTTTTTCAGAGTAGCTCAGAAGCTAATTTCAAGTAGGAGGTTGTTGAGCCAGCCCACATCCTAGCTGTTAGTCATTGATGGAGGTGTATTTTCTCTATTGTAATTCCAGTGCAGACTGCATTTCTGTGAATTGGTGCAAAGCTGATATATCTCCTGGCTATGAGCAGAGTTGGAATCTATTCCAAACTGATAAGTACACTTTTTGCAACTTAATTTGTATTGTGCTGTATTTAAACATTTGCTTATTATTTATACAGTTGCTGTATTGTTTCTGTCTTTTGTTGACTCCACTGTGTTTTTTTTCTCAGGGTAGCTCAGAAGCTAGTTTCAGGTAGGGGGTTGTTGATCCAGCCCAGATACTAGCTGTTAGTCATTGCCTGACATATATTTTCTCTGTTGTAATTCCAGTACAGACTCCAGGTTGCAACTTAATTTGCACTGTGCTGTATTTATACATTTGCTTATTTTTATACACTTGCTGTACTGTTTCTGCACTTTGTTGTTTCCACTGTGTTTTTTTTCTCAGGGTAGCTTAGAAGCTAGTTTCATGTAGGGGGTTGTTGAGCCAGCCCCCATCCTAGCTGTTAGTCAATGCCTGACGTGTATTTCTCTGTTGTAATTCCAGTACAGACTGCATTTCTGTGAATTGGTGCAAAACCGATAGATCTCCTGGCTGTGAGCAGAGTTGGGATCTATTCCAAACTGATAAGTACACTTTTTGCAACTTAATTTGCTCTCTGCTGTATTTATACATTTGCGTTTTTTTTATAAAGTTGCTGTATTGTTTCTGTCCTTTGTTATCTCCATGTTGTTTTTATTGTCTCCACTGTGTTTTTTTTCTCATGGTAGCTCAGAAGCTAGTTTCAGGTAAGGGGTTGTTGTGCCAGCCCACATTCTAGCATTTAGTCATTGGCTGAGGTTTATTTTCTCTGTTGTAATTCCATTACAGACTGCATTTCTGTGCATTGGTGCAAAGCTGATAGATCTCCTGGCCATGAGCAGAGTTGGAATCTATTCCAAACTGATAAGTACACTTTTTGCAACTTAATTTGCGCTGTGCTGTATTTATACATTTGCTGATTATTTATACAGTTTTTGTATTGTTTCTGTCCTTTTTTGTCTCCACTGTGTGTTTTTTTTTCTTCAGGGTAGCTGAGAAGCTAGTTTACGGTAGAGGGTTGTTGAGCCAGCTCACATCCTATCTTTTTGTCATTGCCTGAGGTGTGTTTTCTCTGTTGTAATTCCAGTAAAGTCTGCATTTCTGAGAAAAGGTGCAAAGCTGATAGATCTGGCCGTGAGAAGAGTTGGTATCTATTCCAAACTGATAAATACACTTTTTGCAACTTAATTTGCATTGTGCTGTATTTATACATTTGCTTATTATTTATACAGTTGCTGTATTGTTTCTGTCCTTTGTTGTCTCCACTTTTTTTTCTCAGTGTTTCTCAGAAGCTTGTTTCAGGTAACAGGTTGTTTAGCCAGCCCACATCCTAACTGTTAGTCATTGCCTGAGGTGTATTGTCTCTGTTGTAATTCCAGTACAGACTGCATTTCTGTGAATTGGTAAAAAACTGATAGATCTCCTGGCTTTGAGCAGAGTTGGAATCTATTCCAAACTGATGAGTACACTTTTTGCAACTTAATTTGCACTGTGCTGTATTTATACATTTGCTTATTATTTATACAGTTTCTGTATTGTTTCTGTCACCACTATGTGTTTTTTCTACAGAGTAGCTCAGAAGCTAGTTTCAGGTAGGGGGTTGTTGAGCCAGCCCACATCCTACCTTTTAGTCATTACCTGAGGTGTATTTTCTCTGTTGTAATTCCAGTACAGACTGCATTTCTGTGAATTGGTGCAAAGCTGATAGATCTCCCAGCTGTGAGCAGAGTTGGAATCTTTTCCAAACTGATAAGTACACTTTTTGCAACGTAATTTGCACTGTACTGTATTTATACATTTGCTTATTATTGATACAGTTGCTGTATTGTTTCTGTCCTTTGTTGAATCCACTGTGTTTATTTTTTTTATTTTATTTTACATTTGTTGACCGGGATAGTCCGACTGGATGCATGTCCATTTTCAGCGGAGGCCCGGGGAGAAAAGCTCCAAGGGTAAGCAGATACAGCATTACATAATACCAACATTACATATTACAAACAGATTATTTACAGAGATTACATAAGTAAGCAAGTTAAACAAGTTCCACAGGTTAAACTTAGTCCTGAGCACAAGTCAGGATTAAATTAAATTACACAGTAAACTGGTTAACAGATTTTTACACATTCGAGTTAGCCAGGCTAGATACATTGACATAGCCAGTTAAGTGACAAATGTTGTTTGAGTCTAGTTTTAAATTGACCTAAGGTGGAAAGTAAGGTAATATCGGCTGGAAGTGAGTTCCAGGATCTACTTACAGAGTTTGCAAAGAGAGAATCACCGGCTGTGTTATTAATTTTGCTAGTCTGAATTAGTAGTTTGTTAGAGGATCGAAGCGGTCTAGGATTGTTATAGGGGGTGATAATATTTTTAAGTGCAGGAGTATTGTCCGGATTATAGAAGATTTTATAGGCCATAATCAGTTGGTTATACTGGATTAGGCTAGGTAGTTCAAGCCAACCAAGCTGATTTAGATTGATGCAATGATGTGTCTTAAAAGGCAGCCCAGTGGCAAACCTGGCAATGTGGTTGTAGCAAATTGAGAGTTTGTTAAGGACAGTCTTGTTCAAATTCGAGTAGAGGGATGCATACAGAAGGGTTGAAAGAAGGTGAGAACGAGCTATGGCAATTTTAGCTGGAGGGGTTAGGAAGGCTTTTATTCTGTAAAGTGACCCTAGTTTTTTATTGATGGTTTTGATAGTTTGGTTAACATGTAGGTCAAATTTGAGATTATTGTCTATGATGACACCTAATAGTTTTGTAGATGGGTCAGGGGAGATTATTGTACCATCATTTGATTTTATGGTAAAGGTGAAAGCGGTAGTCCTATGTGTTGGTGAAAATAACAGCATTTTAGTTTTTTTTTTGAATTTAGGATCGGACGATGTTCAGAAAGCCAGTTTTTTATTGTATTAAAGGTGGTCTGGTTAGCTGACCATAACTCTACTGGAGATGTGGCTGAGCAAATCAGAGTAGAGTCATCAGCATATTGGATACAGCTGACTTTTGGGATGACAGTATAAAGGTCATTAATGAAAATGGAGAACAGCAAGGGCCCTAGTATAAAGCCTTGTGGTACTCCGAGGGTGTAAGGTAGAAGGTTAGAGAGTTTGTTCTGCCAGAGGACAGCCTGCTGTCGACCATCCAGGTAGGATTGAAACCATTGGAGGGCTCCAGTATCTAGACAGAATGTTTGCAGGGTGTGGATTAAAAGTTGGTGATCAACCATATCGAATGCCTTGGAAAGATCCAAAAAGAGGGCTGAGGATATATAATTATTGTTGTGATTATGGTTTATGGTGTTATTAAAGGCTAGGAGGGCTGAAGTAGTGCTGTGATGAGGACGGAAGCCATGCTGAGTGTCTGCCATAAGGCGATTTTGGATTAGGTGGTGCATGAATTGTCTATGAATACATTTTTCCATAATCTTTGCAAGTGGAGAGAGTATAGCTATTGGCCTATAATTGGAGAATTCAGTAGAGCTGCCTCCTTTGTGGAGTGGGATTACATAGGATATTTTCCAGATGGTGGGAAGTTTAGCTTCTACTATGGTTCGATTGATTAGTATTGAGATGGGGTAAGCAATAGCATCAGCTGAGTTTTGTAGGTACTCGGCAGGGAGTTGATCAGCAGAAAGTGTAGTGGGTTTTAATTTTTTTGATCAAGGTACACATAAGTGAAGTGGCGACTGGTTGGAAGCTGAACGCAAGTAGGTTTCTAGGGGTGCTACTTTCAGGACCAGGGGAGCTAGGAGGTAGTTGGCTAGCTAGGGCTTGAATTGTCTCAGTAAAGAATTGGTTAAAACTATCAGAAACATCTTCAGGGGTTTTATCAATAGTAGCAGCAGGGATTGGGGTTGAAGTTTGTCCAGGATGTAGTAGATTATTTAAACCTGCCCAAAACTTCTGAGGGTTATTTTGATTTACTGTCTGTAAATTACAGTAGTATTGTTTTTTGTCTTGTAAAATTGATTTTTTGGTTTCGTTCCTGGACTGCCTGTATTTAATGTGATCTTGAGGGTCTTTAGAAGAACGCCATAAAGCCCATGCTTTGTTTCTAAGGGTAATTTTGAGTTTAGATCTATAGAAAGCCATGGTGCAGTTTTTGCCTTGGTTCTCTTTGAACGAACAGGTGCATGCAAATCAAGGATCTCAAGGAATTTGTTGTTAAAGTATGCTACTGCTTCATCTAAGGGGAGGTGTTTTAGAATAGAACAATTACATGAGTTTAGTTCTTGTTGGAATTTGGCAGGGTCAAAGTTTTTATTATTTCTAACCTTTCTGAGTAAGGGATGTTGGGAATTAATGGTTTTGTGCTTAATTACATATGTGAGAAGGTGATCGCTTAGGCCATTAAGGAGGGTACCAGAGGTGTACAGTTGGGGGTGACTGTTTATGAGTACCCAGTCAAGTATACTTTCGTTTTGGTTGGGTTTACCTACCCTGGTAGGGGTGGATATGATTTGTGTAAATGCATGCAGGTTAATATGGGTGGTTGGGGATTCTAAGGAACAGGTGCCCCAGTCTATGTTAAAGTCTCCAAGTAGTAGGGTTTCTTGGGGGTAGTGACATGATAACCAGTGCAGGATATCTTCAAATGTAGATATATTGTTACCTGGGGGAATGTACATACAGATGATATTAATGCATTTATTTTTATTAAGTTGCAATTTGGTGGCAAGAATCTCAGAGTTATTAATCTGAGGAGGTTGTATTACATCTATGGTGACATTTAACTCAGATTTATAGAGTACAGCTACCCCGCCCCCCTTCCTCGAAGCACGATCCAGCCTGTGTATGTTGTACCCAGGTGGTAACACTTCATTGTCTTAAGTGTTAGGTTTTAACCAGGTTTCAGATAAACAGAGAATCTCAGGGGAGTGGACATCCAGAAGTGCATGGAATTCATGTACCTTGTTATTAATGCTTCTAATATTGAGATGACAGACTAGGAGAGAGTTAGTTGGCCTATTAATTGTAGGTTTGTAGCTTAGATTACAAGTAGAGGGGGTATGTGTATCTGAAGTGAGTGGGCCAGGGTTGGGGTGAATATCACCACCAAGTATTAGGTTGAGTCTATACTTGGTGATGAACTTCAGGAATTTGTTTATTAGTTTGTGGTAGTGTTTGGATCTAGAGCTAATGTGCCTGGGGTTGAGATGTTGATAGACTGAACAAGATGTTGGATAGGATCTGGTACTGTAAGTATGGTTGAAGGTGGAAGGATTTACAGCTGGGGTGATAGTATGGCCTTTTGGGACCTGAAATCCCGTAAGAAACTGGTTTTCATACAAGGTAAGGAGGTATGGTGTGAACAAGAGGAGTAGTAAAGAGGAGTATATCATTATATGTGATTCAGCTAGTGAGTGAAGGAACTGTTTTACCTGGTGATGCAACACCAGAAGATAGAGTGGTGAGGTAAAGGTACTGGAAGAGGGGATGGGAGAATGCCAGATGAAAGCTAATAGGTGCTATTAAATGTAGGTAGTAGAATAGGGGTGGGAGGAATTATCCCAGATGAAAGCAGATAGGATCTAGAAAGTGGGGGAGTGGCTATAGTACTATAAATTTAGAGGTACTGGGGGCGGGAGGGAATTTTAATGTTTATTTTCTCAGGGTAGCTCAGAAGCTAGTTTCAGGTAGTGGGTTGTTGAGCCAGCCCACATCCTAGCTGTTAGTCATTGCCTGAGGTGTATTTTATCTGGTGCAATTCCAGTACAGACTGCATTTCTGTGAATTGGTGCAAAGCTGATAGAACTGCTGGCTGTAAGCAGAGTCAGGATCTATTCCAAACTGATAAGTACACTTTTTACAACTGAATTTGCACTGCTCTGTATTTATACATTTGCTTATTATTTATATAGTTGCTGTATTGTTTCTGTCCATTGTTGTCTCCACTGTGTTTTTATCTCAGGGTAGCTCAGAAGCTTGTTTCAAGTAGGGGTTTGCTGAGCCAGCCCACATCCTAGCTTTTAGTCATTGCCTGAGGTGTATTTTGTCTGGTGTAATTCCAGTACAGACTGCATTTCTGTGAATTGGTGCAAAGCTGATATATCTCCTGGCCGTGAGGAGAGTTGGAATCTCTTCCAAACTGGTAAGTACACTTTTTGCAACTTAATTTGCACTGTGATTTATTTATACATTTGTCTATTATTTATAAAGTTGCTGTATTGTTTCTGTCCTTTGTTGTCTCCACTGTGTTTTTTTCTCAGGGTAGCTCAGAAACTAGTTTCATGTAGGGGGTTGTTGAGCCAGCCCACATCCTAGCTGTTAGGCATTGCCTGAGGCATATTTTCTCTCTTGTAATTCCAGTACAGCCTGCAGTTCTGTGAATTGGTCCAAAGTGGATTTATCTCCTTGCTGCAAGCAGAGAAGGAATCTTTTCCAAACTGATAAGTATGCTTTTTGCAACTTAATTTGCACTGTGCTGTATTTATACATTTGCTTATTATTTATACAGTTGCTGTATTGTTTCTGTCCTTTCTTGTCTCCACTGTGTTTTTTTTTTCTCAGAGTAGCTGTATTTCTGTGAACTGGTGCAAAGTTGATAGATCTCCTGGCTGTGAGAATAGTTGGAATCTATTCCAAACTGATAAGTACACTTTTTCAACTTAATTTGCACTGTGCTGTATTTATATATTTGCTTATTATTTATACATTTGCTATGTTTTTGCTGTCCTTTCTTGTCTCCACTGTGTTTTTTTTCCTCAGGGTAGCTCAGACGCTAGTTTCAGGTAGGGGGTTGTTGAGCCAGCCCACATCCTAGCTGTTAGTCATTGCCTAAGGAGTATTTTCTCTGTTATAATTTCAGTTCAGATTGCATTTCTCTGAATTGGTGAAAAGCTGATATATCTCCTAGCTGTGAAGAGAGTTGGAATCTATTCCAAACTGGCAATTATACTTTTTACAACTTAATTTGCACTGTGCTGTATTTATACATTTGCTTATTATTTATACAGTTGCTGTATTGTTTCTGTCCTTTGCTGTCTCCACTGTGTTGTTTTCCTCAGGGTAGCTCAGAAGCTAGTTTCAGGTAGTGGGTTGTTGAGCCAACCTGCATCCTAGCTGTTAGTCATTGCCTGAGGTGTATTTTCTCTGTTGTAATTCCAGTACATACTACATTTCTTTGAATTGGTGGAAGGCTGATATATCTCCTAGCTGTGAGCAGAGTTGGAATCTATTCTGAACTGATAAGTACACTTTTTGCAATTAAATTTGCCCTGTGCTGTATTTATACATTTGCTTATTATTTAAACAGTTGTTGTGTTGTTAATGTCCTTTGTTTTCTCCACTGTGTTTTTTTTCCTCAGGGTCGCTCAGAAACTAGTTTCAGGTAGGGGGTTGTTGAGCCCGCCCACATCCTAGCTGTCAGTCATTGCCTGAGGTGCTTTTTCTCTGTTGTAATTCCAATGCAGGCTGCATTTCTGTGAATTGGGGCAAAGCTGATAGATCTCGCTGTGAGCAGAGTAGGAATCTATTCCAAACCGATAAGTACACTTTTTGCAACTTAATTTGCAATGTGCTGTATTTATATGTTTGCTTATTATTTATACAGTTGTTGTATTGTTATGTCCTTTGTTGTCTCTACTGTGTTTTTTTTTCTCAGGGTAGCTCAGAAGCTAGTTTGAGGTAGGGGTTGTTGAGCCAGCCCACATCCTAGCCCGTAGTCATTGCCTGAGTTATATTTCTCTATTGTAATTCCAGTACAAATTGCATTTATGTGAAATGGTGCAAAGCTGATATATCTCCTGGCTGTGAGCAGAGTTGCAATCTATTCCAAATGGATAAGTACACTTTTTGCAACTTAATTTGTACTGTTCTGTATTTATACATTTGCTTATTATTTATACAGTTGCTGTATTGTTTCTGTCCGTTGTTGTCTCCACTGTCTTTTTTTCTCAGGGGAGCTCAGAAGTTAGTTTCAGGTAGGGGGTTGTTGAGCCAGCCCACATCCTCGCTGTTCGTCATTGCCTGAGCTGTATTTTCTCTGTTGTAATTCCAGTACAGACTGCATTTCTGTGAATTGGTGCAAAGCTGATTGATTCTGGCTTTGAGCATAGTCGGAATCTATTCCAGACTGATATGTATACTTTTTGCAACTTAATTTGCACTGTGCTGTGTTTATACATTTGCTTATTATTTATACAGTTGCTGTATTGTTTCTGTCCGTTCTTGTCTCCACTCTCTTTTTTTCTCAGGGGAGCTCAGAAGTTAGTTTCAGGTAGGGGGTTGTTGAGCCAGCCCACATCCTTGCTGTTCGTCATTGCCTGAGCTGTATTTTCTCTGTTGTAATTCCAGTACAGACTGCATTTCTGTGAATTGGTGCAAAGCTGATTGATTCTGGCTTTGAGCATAGTCGGAATATATTCCAGACTGATATGTATACTTTTTGCAACTTAATTTGCACTGTGCTGTGTTTATACATTTGCTTATTATTTATACAGTTGCTGTGTTGTTTCTGTCCTTTGTTGTCTCCACTGTGTGTTTTTTTTTTCAGGGTAGCTCAGAAGCTTGTTCAGGTAGGGGTTTTTGAGCCAGCCCACATCCTAGCTGTCAGTCATTGCCTGAGGTATATTTTCTGTGTTGTAATTCCAGTACAGTCAGCAGTTCTGTGAATTGGTGCAAAGCAGATTTATCTCATTGATGTGAGCCGAGTAGGAATCTATTCCAAACTGATAAGTACACTTTTTTGCAACTTAATTTGTACTGTGCTGTATTTATACATTTCCTTATTTAAACAGTTACTATATTGTTTCTGTCCTTTTTTGTCTCCACTGTGTTTTTTTTTTCCCTCAGGGTAGCTCAGAAGCTAGTTTCAGGTAGGGGGTTGATAAGTCAGCCCACATCCTAGCTGTTAGTCATTGCCTGCGGTGTATTTTCTCGGTTGTGATTCCAGTTCAGACTGCATTTCTCTGAATTGGTGCAAAGCTGATATATCTCCTGGCTTTCAGGAGAGTTGGAATGTATTCCAAATTGGCAAGTACACTATTTACAACTTGATTTGCACTGTGCTGTATTTATACATTTGCTTATTTATACAGTTGCTGTATTGTTTCTGTCCTTTGTTATCTCCACTGTGTTTTTTCTCAGAGTAGTTCAGAAGCTAGTTTCAGGTAGGGGGTTTTTGAGCCAGCCCACATCCTAGCTGTTAGTCATTGCCTGAGGTATATTTTCTCTGTTGTAATTCCAGTATAGACTGCATTTCTGTGAAGTGGTGCAAAGCTGATGTATCTCATAGCTGTGAACAGAGTTGGAATCTATTCCAAACTGATAAGTATACTTTTTGCAACTTAATTTGCACTGTGCTGTATTTATACCTTTGCTTATTATTTAAACAGTTGCTGTATTATTTATGTCCTTTGTTTTCTCTATTTTTTTTTTTTCTAGCTCAGAAAGTAGTTTAGAAGGGGGAAGGGGGGTTGTTGCCCATCCTTCCTGTGTCATCAGTCATAGGTGTTTTCTTTTTTTTTCTAATGTAATTGGAGCAGTAGACTCTGTTTCTTTGTGTGAATTGCTGCTAATGAGCAGATCCCCTGTGTGAGCAGTAGGAATCTATATCAAACTGATAACTTTTTACTTTGCAACTTAATATGCTGTATTTATATGTTATATGTTTGCTTATTATTTATACACTTGTATTGTTTCTGTCCTTTGTTGTCTCCATTGTGTTTTTTTTTCCTCAGGGTAGCTCAGAAGCTAGTTTCAGGTAGGAGGTTGTTGAGCCAGCCCACATCCTAGCTGTTTGTCATTGCCTGAGGTGTATTTTCTCTGTTGTAATTCCAGTTCAGACTGCATTTCTCTGAATTGGTGTAAAGCTGATATATCGCCTGGCTTTGAGGAGAGTTGGAATCTATTCCAAACTGGCAAGTACACTTTTTACAACTTGATTTGCACTGTGCTGTATTTATACATTTGCTTATTATTTATACAGTTGCTGTATTGTTTCTGTCCTTTGTTGTCTCCACTGTGGTTTTTCTCAGAGTAGCTCAGAAGCTAGTTTCAGGTATGGGGTTGTTGTGCCAGCCCACATCCTAGCTGTTAGTCATTGCCTGAGGTGTATTTTCTCTGTTGTAATTCCAGTTCAGACTGCATTTCTCTGAATTGGTGCAAAGCTGATATATCTCCTGGCTTTCAGGAGAGTTGGAATCTATTCCAAACTGGCAAGTACACTTTTTACAACTTGATTTGCACTGTGCTGTATTTATACATTTGCTTATTATGTATACATTTGCTGTATTGTTTCTGTCCTTTGTTGTCTCCACTGTGTTTTTTCTCAGAGTAGTTCAGAAGCTAGTTTCAGGTAGGGGGTTGTTGAGCCTGCCCACATCCCAGCTGTTAGTCATTGCCTGAGGTGCATTTTCTCTACTGTAATTCCAGTACAGACTGCATTTCTCTGAAGTGGTGCAAAGCTGATATATCTCATAGCTGTGAGCAGAGTTGGAATCTATTCCAAACTAAGTACACTTTTTGCAACTTAATTTGCACTGTGCTGTATTTATACATTTGCTTATTATTTAATCACTTGCTGTATTGTTTATGTCCTTTGTTTTCTCCACTGTGCATTTTTTTCTTCAGGTTAGCTCAGAAGCTTGTTTCAGGTAGGAGTTTGTTGAGCCAGCCCACATCCTGCCTTTCTATCATTGCCTGAGGTGTATTTTCTCTGTTGTAATTCCAGTACAGTCTGCATATTTGAGAAAAGGTACAAAGCTGATAGATCTCCTGGCTGTGAGCAGAGTTGGAATCTATTCCAAACTGATAAATACACATTTTGCAACTTAATTTGCACTGTGCTGTATGTATACATTTGCTTATTATTTCTACAGTTGCTGTATCGTTTCTGTCCTTTGTTGTCTCCACTGTGTTTTTTCTCAGGGTTGCTCAGAAGCTTGTTTCAGGTATCAGGTTGTTGAGCCAGCCCACATCCTAAATGTTAGTCATTGCCTGAGGTGTATTTCCTCTTTTGTAATTCCAGTACAGACTGCATTTCTGTGAATTGGTGCAAAGCTGATAAAATCTCCCAGCTGTGAGCAGAGTTGGAATCTATTCCAAACTAAGTACACTTTTTGCAACTTAATTTGCACTGTACTGTATTTATACATTTCCTTATTATTTATGCAGTTGCTGTATTCTTTCTGTCATTTGTGGAATCCACTGTGTTTTTTTTCTCCGGGTAGCTCAGAAGCTAGTTTCAGTTAGAGGGTTGTTGATCCAGCCCACATCCTAGCTTTTAATCATTGCCTGAGGTGTATTTTCTCTGGTGTAATTCCAGTACAGACTGCATTTCTGTGAATTGGTGCAATGCTGATATATCTCCTGGCTGTGAGCAGAGATGGTTTATATTTCAAACTGGTAAGTACAATTTTTGCAACTTAATTTGCACTATGCTGTATTTATACATTTGCTTATTATTTATACATTTGCTGTATTGTTTCTCTCCTTTGTTGTCTCCACTGTTTTTTTTCATCAGGGTCGCTCAGAAGCTTGTTTCAGGTAGGGGGTTGTTGAGGCAGTCCACATCCTAACTGTTAGACATTGTCTGAGCTGTGTTTTCTCTGTTGTAATTCCAGTATGTACTGCATTTCTGTGAATTGGTGCAAAGCTGATAGATCTCCTGGCTGTAAGCAGAGTTGAAATCTATTCCAAACTGGTAAGTACACTTTTTGCAACTTAATTTGCACTGTACTGTATTTATACATTTGCTTATTATGTATACAGTTGCTGTATTGTTTCTGTCCTTTGTTGTCTCCACTGTGTTTTTTTCTCATGGTAGCTCAGAAGCTAGTTTCAGGTAGAGGTTTGTTGCGCCAGCCCACATCTGAACTGTTAGTCATTGCCTGAGTTGAATTTTATCAGTTGTAATTCCAGTACAAACTGCCTTTCTGTGCATTGGTGCAAAGCTGATAGATCGCCTGGCTATGAGCAGAGTTTGAATCTTTTCCAAACTGATAAGTACACTTTTTGCAACTTAATTTGCACTGTGCTGTATTTATACATTTGCTGATTATTTATACAGTTTTTGTATTGTTTCTGTCCTTTTTTGTCTCCACTGTGTGTTTTTTCTTCAGGGTAGCTGAGAAGCTAGTTTACGGTAGGGGGTTGTTGAGCCATCCACATCCTACCTTTTAGTAATTGCCTGAGGTGTGTTTTCTCTGTTGTAATTCCAGTACAATCTGCATTTCTGAGAAAAGGTGCAAAGCTGATAGATCTGGCTGTGAGCAGAGTTGGAATCTATTCCAAACTGATAAATACACATTTTGCAACTTAATTTGCACTGTGCTGTATTTATACATTTGCTTATTATTTATACAGTTGCTGTATTGTTTCTGTCCTTTGTTGTCTCCACTGTTTTTTTTTCTCAGTATTTCTCAGAAGCTTGTTTCAGGTAACGGGTTGTTGAGCCAGCCCACATCCTAACTGTTGGTCATTGCCTGGGGTGTATTGTCTCTGTTGTAATCCCAGTACAGACTGCATTTCTGTGAATTGTTAAAAAACTGATACGTCTCCTGGCTGTGAGCAGAGATGGAATATATTCCAAACTGATAAGTACACTTTTTGCAACTTAATTTGCACTGTGCTGTATTTATACATTTGGTTATTATTTAAACAGTTGCTGTATTGTTTCTGTCCTTTGTTGTCTGCACTGTGTGTTTTTTCTTCAGAGTAGCTCAGACGCTAGTTTCAGGTTGGGGGATATTGAGCCAGCCTACATCATAACTCTTGGTCATTGCCTGAGGTGTATTTTCTCTGTTGTAATTCCAGTACAGACTAAATTTCTGTGAATTGGTGCAAAGCTGATAGATCTCCCAGCTGTGATCAGAGCTGGAATCTATGGAATCTTTTCCAAACTGATAAGTACAATTTTTGCAACTTAATTTGCACTGTACTGTATTTATACATTTGCTTATTATGTATACAGTTGCTGTATTATTTCTGTACTTTGTTGTCTCCACTATGTTTTTTTCTCATAGGGTAGCTCAGAAGCTTGTTTCAGGTAGGGGGTTGTTGAGCCAGCCCACATCCTGTTAGTCATTGCCTGAGGATTATTTTCTCTGTTGTAATTCCAGTACAGACTGTATTTCTGTGAACTGGTGCAAAGCTGATAGATCTCCTGGCTGTGAGCAGAGTTGGAATCTATTCCAAACTAAGTACGCTTTTTGCAACTTAATTTGCACTGTTCTGTATTTATACATTTGCTTATTATTTATACAGTTGCTGTATTGTTTCTGCACTTTGTTGTCCCCAATGTTTTTTTTTCTCAGGGTATCTCAGAAGCTAGTTTCAGATAGGGGGTTGTTGAGCCAGCCCACATCCTAGCTGTCAGTCATTGCCTGAGCTGTTTTTTTCTCTGTTGTAATTCCAGTACAGACTGCATTTCTATGAATTGGTGCAAAGCTGATATATCTCCTGGCTGTAAGCAGAGTAAGAATTTATTCCAAACTAAGTACACTTTTTGCAACTTAATTTGCAGTGTACTGTATTTATACATTTGCTTATTATTTATACAGTTATTGTATTGTTTCTGTCCTTTGTTGTCTCCACTGTGTGTTTTTTTCTCAGGGTAGCTCAGAAGCTTGTTTCAGGTAGGGGGTTGTTGAGCCAGCCCACATCCTAGCTGTTAGTCATTGCCTGAGGTATATTTCCTCTGTTGTGATTCCAGTTCAGACTGCATTTCTCTGAATTGGTGCAAAGCTGATATATCTCCTGGCTTTCAGGAGAGTTGGAATCTATTCCAAACTGGCAAGTACACTTTTTACAACTTGATTTGCACTGTGCTGTATTTATACATTTGCTTATTATGTATACAGTTGCTGTATTGTTTCTGTCCTTTGTTGTCTCCACTGTGGTTTTTCTCAGAGTAGTTCAGAAGCTAGTTTCAGGTAGGGGGTTGTTGCGCCAGCCCACATCCTAGCTGTTAGTCATTGCCTGAGGTGCATTTTCTCTGTTGTAATTCCAGTACAGACTGCATTTCTGTGAATTGGTGCAAAGCTGATAGATCTCCTGGCTGTGAGCAGCGTAGGAGTCTATTCCAAACTAAGTACACTTTTTGCAACTTAATTTGCAGTGTGCTGTATTTCTACGTTTGCTTATTGTTTATATAGTTGCTGTATTATTTCTGTCCGTATTTGTCTCCACTGTGTTTTTTCTCAGGGGAGCTCAGAAGTTAGTTTCACGTAGGGGGTTGTTGAGCCAGCCCACATCCTAGCTGTTCGTCATTGCCTGAGGTGTATTTTCACTGTTGTAATTCCAGTACAGACTGCATTTCTGTGAATTGGTGCAAAGCTGATTGATCTCCTGGCTTTGAGCAGAGTTGGAATCTATTCCAAACTGATAAGTACACTTTTTGCAACTTAATTTGCACTGTGCTGTGTTTATACATTTGCTTATTATTTATACAGTTGTTGTATTGTTTCTGTCCTTTGTTGTCTCCACTGTGTGTTGTTTTCTCAGGGTAGCTCAGACGCTTGTTTCTGGTAGGGTTTTTTTGAACCAGCCCACATCCTAGCCGTTAGTCATTGCCTGAGGTATATTTTCTTTGTTGTAATTCCAGTACAGCCTGCAGTTCTGTGAATTGGTGCAAAGCGGAATTATCTCCTTGCTGTGAGCAGAGTAGGAATCTGTTCCAAACTGATAAGTGCACTTTTTGCAACTTAATTTCTACTGTGCTGTATTTATACATTTCCTTAATATTTAAACAGTTGCTGTATTATTTCCATCTTTTGTTGTCTCCACTGTGTGTTTTTTCTTTGTAGCTCTGAAGCTAGTTTCAGGTAGGGGGTTGTTGAGCTGAGCCAGCCCACATCCTAGCTGTTAGTCATTGCCTGAGGTGTATTTTCTCTGTTGTAATTCCAGTTCAGACTGCATTTCTCTGAATTGGTGCAAAGCTGATATATCTCCTGGCTTTGAGGAGAGTTGGAATCTATTCCAAACTGGCAAGTACACTTTTTACAACTTGATTTGCACTGTGGTGTATTTATACATTTGCTTATTATTTATACAGATGCTGTATTGTTTCTGTCCTTTGTTGTCTCCACTGTGCTTTTTTCTCAGAGTAGCTCAGAAGCTAGTTTCAGGTAGGGTTTGTTGTGCCAGCCCACATCCTAGCTATTAGTCATTGCCTGAGGTGTATTTTCTCTCTTGTAATTCCAGTACAGACTGCATTTTTGTGAATTGGTGCAAAGTCGATAAATCTCCTGGCTGTGAGCAGAGTTGGAATTTATTCCAAAATGATAAATACACTATTTTCAACTTAATTTACACAGTGCTGAATTTATACATTTTCTTATTATTGATACAGTTACTGTATTGTTTCTGTCCTTTGTTGTCTCCACTGTATTTTTTTCCTCAGGGTTGTTCAGAAGCAAGTTTCAGGTAGGGTGTTGTTGAGCCTTCCCACATCCCAGCTGTTAGTCATTGCCTGAGGTGTATTTTCTCTGTTGTAATTCCAGTACAGACTGCATTTCTGTGAATTGGTGCAAAGCTGATAGATCTCCTGGCTGTGAGCAGAGTAGGAATCTATTCCAAACTAAGTACACTTTTTGCAATTTTATTTGCACTGTGCTGTAATTATACATTTGCTTTTTATTTAAACAGTCACTGTATTGTTTATGTCCTTTGTTTTCTCCACTGTGTTTTTTTTCTCATGGTAGCACAGAAGCTAGTTTCAGGTAGGGGGTTGTTAAGCCAGCCCACATCCTAGCTGTCAGTCATTGCCTGAAGTGTTTTTTCTCTGTTCTAATTCCAGTACAGACTGCATTTCTGTGAATTGGTGCAAAGCTGATAGATCTCCTGGCTGTGAGCAGAGTAGGAATCTATTCCAAACTAAGTGCACTTTTTGCAACTTAATTTGCAGTGTGCTGTATTTATATGGTTGCTTATTATTTTTACAGTTGTTTTATTGTTTATGTCCTTTGTTGTCTCCACTGTGTTTTTTTTTTCTGGGTAGCTCAGAAGCTAGTTTCAGGTAGGGAGTTGTTGAGACAGCCTACGTCATAACTGTTAGTCATTGCCTGAGGTATATTTTCTCTGTTGTAATTCCAGTACAGACTGCATTTCTGAGATTTGGTGCAAAACTGATAGATCTCCTGGCTGTGAGAAGAGTCAAGATGTATTCCAAACTGATAAAAACACTTTTTGCAACTTAATTTGCACTCTGCTGTATTTATACATTTGCATTTTTTATAAAGTTGCTGTATTGTTTCTGTCCTTTGATTTCTCCACTGTGTTTGTTTTCTCAGGGTAGCTCAGAAGCTAGTTTTGGGTAGGGAGTTGTTGAGCCAGCCCACATCCTAGCTTTTAGTAATTGCCTGAGGTGTATTTTCTCTGTTGGAATTCAAGTACAGACTACATTTCTGTGCATTGGTGCAAAGCTGATATATTTCCTGGCTGTGAGCAGAGCTGGAATCTATTCCAAACTGGTAAGTACACTGTTTGCAACTTAATTTGCACTGTGCTGTATTTATACATTTGTTTATGATTTATACAGTTGCTGTATTGTTTCTGTCCTTTGTTGTCTCCACTGTATTTTGTTCTCAGGGTAGCTCAGAAGCTAGTTTCAGGTAGGGGTTTGTTGCGCCAGCCCACACCTGAAGTGTTAGTCATTGCCTGAGGTGTATTTTATCAGTTGTAATTCCAGTACTAACTGCCTTTCTGTGCATTGGTGCAAAGCTGATAGATCTCCTGGCTTCAGGGTAGCTGAAAATCTAGTTTATGGTAGGGGGTTGTTGAGCCAGTCCACATCCTACCTTTTAGTAATTGCCTGAGGTGTGTTTTCTCTGTTGTAATTCCAGTACAATCTGCATTTCTGAGAAAAGGTGCAAAGCTGATAGATGTGGCTGTGGGCAGAGTTGGAATATATTCCAAACTGATAAATACACTTTTTGCAACTTAATTCACACTGTGCTGTATTTATACATTTGCTTATTAATTATACAGTTGCTGTATTGTTTCTGTCCTTTGTTGTCTCCACTGTTTTTTTCTCAGTATTTCTCAGAAGCTTGTTTCAGGTAATGTGTTGTTGAGCCAGCCCACATCCTACCTGTTAGTCATGGCCTGGGGTGTATTGTCTCTGTTGTAATTCTAGTACAGACTGCATTTCTGTGAATTGGTAAAAAACTGATAGGTCTCCTGGCTGTGAGCAGAGTTGGAAGCTATTCCAAACTGATAAGTACACTTTTTGCAACTTAATTTGCACTGTGCTGTATTTATACATTTGCTTATTATTTAAACAGTTGCTGTATTGTTTCTGTCCTTTGTTGTCTCCACTGTTTTTTTTTCTCAGGGTTGCTCGAAGCTTGTTTCAGGTATCAGGTTGTTGAGCCAGCCCACATCCTAACTGTTAGTCATTGCCTGAGGTGTATTTTCTCTGTTGTAATTCCAGTACAGACTGCATTTCTGTGAACTGGTGAAAAACAGATAGATCTCCTGGCTGTGAGCAGAGTTGGAATCTATTCTAGACTGATAAGTACACTTTTTGCAAGTTAATTTGCACTGTGATTTATTTGTACAATTGCTTATTATTGATACAATTGCTGTATTTTTTTCTGGCCTTTGTTTGCCCCACTGTGTTTTTTTATCGGGGTAGCTCAGAAGCTAGTTTCAGGTTGGGGGTTATTGAGCCAGCCTTTATCATAACTCTTGGTCATTGCCTGAGGTGTATTTTTTCTGTTGTAATTCTAGTACAGACCAATTTCTGTGAATTGGTGCAAAGCTGATAGATCTCCCAGCTGTGATCAGAGTTGGAATATATGGAATCTATTCCAAACTGATAAGTGCACTTTTTGCAAATTAATTTGCACTGTACTGTATTTATACATTTGCTTATTATTTATACAGTTGCTGTATTGTCTCTGTCCTTTGTTGAATCCACTGTGTTTATTTTTTCAGGGTAGCTCAGAAGCTAGTTTCAGGTATTGGGTTGTTGAGCCAGCCCACATCCCAAATGTTAGTCATTGCCTGAGGTGTATTTCCTCTGATGTAATTCTTGTACAGACTGCATTTTGAGAATTTGTGAAAAACTGATAGATCTCCTAGCTGTGATCAGAGTTGGAATCTATTCCAAACTGATAAGTACACTTTTTGCAACTTAATTTGCACTGTACTGTATTTATACATTTGCTTAGTATTTATACAGTTCCTGTATTGTTTCTGTCCTTTGTTGTCTCAACTGTTTTTTCCTCAGGGTAGCTCAGAAGCTTGTTTTAGGTAGGGGGTTGTTGAGGCAGCCCACATCCTAACTGTTAGTCATTGTCTGAGGTGTGTTTTCTCTGTTGTAATTCCAGTACAGATTGCTTTTCTGTAAATTGGTGCAAAACTGATAGATGATCTAGCTGTGAGCAGAGTCGGGATCTATTCCAAACTGGTAAGTACACATTTTGCAACTTAATTCTCACTGTACTGTATTTATACATTTGCTTATTATTTATACACTTGCTGTATTGTTTCTGCACTTTGTTGTTTCCACTGTGTTGTTTTTTTTCTCAGGGTAGCTCAGAAGCTAGTTTCAGGTAAGGGGTTATTGTGCCAGCCCACATTCTAACATTTAGTCATTGCCTGAGGTGTATTTTTTTTGTTGTAATTCCAATACAGACTGCATTTCTGTGCATTGGTGCAAAGCTGATAGATCTCCTGGCTGTGAGGAGAGTTGGAATCTATTGCAAACTGATATGTACACTTTTTCCAACTTAATTTGCACTGTTCTGTATTTATTCATTTGCTTATTATTTATACAGTTTCTGTATTGTTTCTGTCCTTTTTTGTCTTCACTGTGTGTATTTTCCTTCAGAGTAGCTCAGAAGCTAGTTTCAGGTAGGGGGTTGTTGAGCCAGCCCACATCCTACCTTTTAGTCATTGCCAGAGGTGTATTTTCTCTGTTCTAATTCCAGTAGAAACTGCAATGACCAAGAGTTATGATGTAGGCTGCCTCAATAAACCCCTACATGAAACTAGCTTCTGAGCTACCCCGAGAAAAAAATGCACAGAAATGCACTCTGTATTGGAATTAAAATGAAGAAAATACACCTCAGGCAATGACTAAATGTTAGAATGTGGGCTGGGGCGGTGCAGTGGTACAGTGGTTAATGCTGTTGCCTCACAGCAAGGGGTTTTCCGGTTCGATTCTCAGCTGGGGTGCCTTCTGTGTGGAGTTTGCATGTTCTCCCTGCATTCGCGTGGGGTTCCTCCAGGTACTCCCCTTTCCTCCCATATTCTAAAGACATGTTTCTGGAGCATTTCTCCCCGGGCCACTGCTGAAAACAGGATCTGTGGAACCTAGTCAGACATTCCCGGTCAACAAATGTTAAATAAAAAATAAAAATAAAACAGTACAGTCTGCATTTCTTAGAAAAGGTGCAAAGTTGATAGATCTCCTGAGTGTGAGGAGAGTTGGAATCTATTCTAAACTGATAAGTACACTTTTTGCAAGTTAATTTGCACTGTGCTGTGTTTATACAATTGCTTATTATTGATACAGTTGATGTATTTTTTCTGGCCTTTGTTTGCTCCACTGTGTTTTTTTTTTCTCGGGGTAGCTCAGAAGCTAGTTTCATGTAGGGGTTTATTGAGCCAGCCTACATCTCTGTTGTAATTCCAGTACAAACTTCATTTCTGTGAATTGGTGCAAAGCTGATAGATCTCCCAGCTGTGAGCAGAGTTGGAATCTATTCCAAACTGATAAGTACACTTTTTGCAACTTAATTTGCACTGTACTGTATTTATACATTTGCGTGTTATTTATACAGTTGCTGTATTGTTTCTGTCCTTTGTTGAATTCACTGTGTTTCTTTTCTTAGGGTAGCTCATAAGCTAGTTTCAGGTAGTGGGTTGTTGAGCCAGCCCACATCCTAGCTGTTAGTCATTGCCTGAGGTGTATTTTCTCTGGTGTAATTCCAGTACAAACTGCATTTCTGTGAATTGGTGCAAAGCTGATATATCTCCTGGTTGTGAGCAGAGTTGGAATCTATTCCAAACTGATAAGTACACTTTTTGCAACTTAATTTGCACTGTGCTTTATTTATACATTTGCTTATTATTTATACAGTTGCTGTATTGTTCCTGTCATTTGTTGTCTCCACTATTTTTTTCTCTCAGGGTAGCTCAGAAGCTTGTTTCAGGTAGGGGGTTGTTGAGCCAGCCCACATCCTGTTAGTCATTGACTGAGGTTTATTTTCTCTGTTGTAATTCAAGTACAGACTGCATTTCTGTGAATTGGTGCAAAGCTGATAGATCTCCTGGCTGTGAGCAGAGTTGAAATATATTCTAAACTGATAGATACACTTTTTGCAACTTAATTTGCACTGTACTGTATTTATACATTTCCTTATTATTTATACAGTTGATGTATTGTTTCTGCCCTTTGTTGTCCCCACTGTGTTTTTTTTCTCAGGGTAGCTGAGAAGCTAGTTTCAGGTAGGGGGTTGTTGAGCCAGCCCACATCTTAGCTGTCAGTCATGCCTGAGGTGTTTTTTTCCTCTGTTGTAATTCCAGTACCGACTGCATTTCTGTGAATTGGTGCAAAGCTGATAGATCTCCTGGCTGTCAGCAGCGTAGGAGTCTATTCCAAAATAAGTACACTTTTTGCAACTTAATTTGCAGTGTGCTGTATTTATATGTTTGCTTATTGTTTATAAAGTTGCTGTATTGTTTCTGTCCGTTGTTGCCTCCAACGTGTTTTTTTCTCAGGGGAGCTCAGAAGTTAGTTTCACGTAGGGGGTTGTTGAGCCAGCCCACATCCTAGCTGTTCTTCATTGTCTGAGGTGTATTTTCTCTGTTGTAATTCCAGTACATACTGCATTTCTGTGAATTGGTGCAAAGCTGATTGATCTCCTGCTTTGAGCAGAGTCTATTCCAAACTGATAAGTACACTTTTTGCAACTTAATTTGCAATGTGCTGTGTTTATACATTTGCTTATTATTTATACAGTTGTTGTATTGTTTCTGTCCTTTGTTGTCTCCACTGTGTGTTGTTTTCTCAGGGTAGCTCAGAAGCTTGTTTCAGGTAGGGTTTTTTTGAGCCAGCCCACATCCTAGCTGTTAGTCATTGCCTGAGGTATATTTTCTGTGCTGTAATTCCAGTACAGCCTGCAGTTCTGTGAATTGGTGCAAAGCGGAATTATCTCCTTGCTGTGAGCAGAGTAGGAATCTATTCCAAACTGATAAGTACACTTTTTGCAACTTAATTTGTACTGTGCTGTATTTATACATTTCCTTATTATTTAAACAGTTGCTGTATTGTTTCCGTCCTTTGTTGTCTCCACTGTGTTTTTTTCTCGGTAGCTCAGAAGCTAGTTTCAGGTAGGGGGTTGTTGAGCTGAGCCAGCCCACATCCTAGCTGTTAGTCATTGCCTGAGGTGTATTTTCTCTGTTGTAATTCCAGTTCAGACTGCATTTCTCTGAATTTGTGCAAAGCTGATATATCTCCTGGCTTTGAGGAGAGTTGGAATCTATTCCAAACTGGCAAGTACACTTTTTACAACTTGATTTGCACTGTGCTGTATTTATACATTTGCTTATTATTTATACAGTTGCTGCATTGTTTCTGTCCTTTGTTGTCTCCACTGTGTTTTCTCTCAGAGTAGCTCAGAAGCTAGTTTCAGGTAGGGGGTTGTTGAGCCTTCCCACATCCCAGCTGATAGTCATTGCCTGAGGTATATTTTCTCTATTGTAATTCCAGTACAGATTGCATTTCTGTGAAATGGTGCAATGCTGATATATCTCCTGGCTGTGAGCAGAGTCTGAATCTATTCCAAACTGATAAGTACACTTTTTGCAACTTAATTTGCACTGTGCTGTAATTATACATTTGCTTATTATTTAAACAGTCACTGTATTGTTTATGTCCTTTGTTTTCTCCACTGTTTTTTTTTCTCACAGTAGCACAGAAGCTAGTTTCAGGTAGGGTGTTGTTGAGCCAGCCATCATCCTAGCTGTCAGTCATTGCCTGAGGTGTTTTTTTCTCTGTTCTAATTCCAGTACAGACTGCATTTCTGTGAATTGGTGCAAAGCTGATAGATCTCCTGGCTGTGAGCAGAGTAGGAATCTATTCCAAACTAAGTGCACTTTTTGCAACTTAATTTGCAGTGTGCTGTATTTATATGTTTGCTTATTATATATACAGTTGTTTTATTGTTTATGTCCTTTGTTGTCTTCACTGTGTTTTTATTTTCTCAGGGTAGCTCAGAAGCTTGTTTGAGGTAGGTTTTTTTTGAGCCAGCCCACATCCTAGCTTTTAGTCATTACCTGAGGAATTTTCTCTGTTGTAATTCCAGTACAGACTGCATTTCTGTGAGTTGGTAAAAATCTGATAGATTTCCTGGCTGTGAGCAGAGTTGGAATCTATTCAAAACTGATAAGTACACTTTTTGCAACTTAATTTGCACTGTTCTGTATTTATTCATTTGCTTATTATTTATACAGTTTCTGTATTGTTTATGTCCTTTTTTGTCTCCACTGTGCATTTTATCTTCAGGGTAGCTCAGAAGCTAGTTTCATGTAGGGGTTTGTTGAGCCAGCCCACATCCTGCCTTTCTATCATTGCCTGAGGTGTATTTTCTCTGTTGTAATTCCAGTACAGTCTGCATTTTTGAGAAAAGGTGCAAAGCTGATAGATCTCCTGGCTGTGAGCAGAGTTGAAATATATTCTAAACTGATAGATACACTTTTTGCAACTTAGTTTGCACTGTACTGTATTTATACATTTCCTTATTATTTATACAGTTGATGTATTGTTTCTGCCCTTTGTTGTCCCCACTGTGTTTTTTTTCTCAGGGTAGCTGAGAAGCTAGTTTCAGGTAGGGGGTTGTTGAGCCAGCCCACATCTTAGCTGTCAGTCATTGCCTGAGGTGTTTTTTTCCTCTGTTGTAATTCCAGTACCGACTGCATTTCTGTGAATTGGTGCAAAGCTGATAGATCTCCTGGCTGTGAGCAGCATAGGAGTCTATTCCAAACTAAGTACACTTTTTGCAACTTAATTTGCAGCGTGCTGTATTTATATGTTTGCTTATTGTTTATAAAGTTGCTGTATTGTTTCTGTCCGTTGTTGTCTCCAATGTGTTTTTTTCTCTGGGGAGCTCAGAAGTTAGTTTCACGTAGGGGGTTGTTGAGCCAGCCCACATCCTAGCTGTTCTTCATTGTCTGAGGTGTATTTTCTCTGTTGTAATTCCAGTACAGACTGCATTTCTGTGAATTGGTGCAAAGCTGATTGATCTCCTGCTTTGAGCAGAGTCTATTCCAAACTGATAAGTACACTTTTTGCAACTTAATTTGCAATGTGCTGTGTTTATACATTTGCTTATTATTTATACAGTTGTTGTATTGTTTCTGTCCTTTGTTGTCTCCACTGTGTGTTGTTTTCTCAGGGTAGCTCAGAAGCTTGTTTCAGGTAGGGTTTTTTTGAGCCAGCCCACATCCTAGCTGTTAGTCATTGCCTGAGGTATATTTTCTGTGCTGTAATTCCAGTACAGCCTGCAGTTCTGTAAATTGGTGCAAAGCGGAATTATCTCCTTGCTGTGAGCAGAGTAGGAATCTATTCCAAACTGATAAGTACACTTTTTGCAACTTAATTTGTACTGTGCTGTATTTATATGTTTCCTTATTATTTAAACAGTTGCTGTATTGTTTCTGTCCTTTGTTGTCTCCACTGTGTTTTTTTCTCGGTAGCTCAGAAGCTAGTTTCAGGTAGGGGGTTGTTGAGCTGAGCCAGCCCACATCCTAGCTGTTAGTAATTGCCTGAGGTGTAGTTTCTCTGTTGTAATTCCAGTTCAGACTGCATTTCTCTGAATTTGTGCAAAGCTGATATATCTCCTGGCTTTGAGGAGAGTTGGAATCTATTCCAAACTGGCAAGTACACCTTTTACAACTTGATTTGCACTGTGCTGTATTTATACATTTGTTTATTATTTATACAGTTGCTGCATTGTTTCTGTCCTTTGTTGTCTACACTGTGTTTTCTCTCAGAGTAGCTCAGAAGCTAGTTTCAGGTAGGGGGTTGTTGAGCCTTCCCACATCCCAGCTGATAGTCATTGCCTGAGGTATATTTTCTCTATTGTAATTCCAGTACAGATTGCATTTCTGAGAAACTGTGCAAAGCTGATAGATCTCTCTGCTGTGAGCAGAGTTGTAATCTATTTCAAACTGGTAAGTACACATTTTGCAACTTAATTTGCACTGTACTGTATTTATACATTTGCTTATTATTTATTCAGTTGCTCTATTGTTTCTGTCCTTTGTTGTCTCCACTCTGCTTTTTTCTCAGAGTAGCTCAGAAGCTAGTTTGGGTAGGGGTTGTTGAAACATTGCTTTTTTTCCCGATGTTTTTTCTTTGTTTCCATTTTTTTTTTGGAATTGGTCAAAAAATTTTTCCCCAAAAATGGAATTTTTTTTCCAAAGGTGTAATTTTCAATTAATTTGACGTGTTTTTAACTTTGCATTATTTTTATTTTGTGTTTTTCCCTTTTTTTCCCTTTTTTTGGGTACTGAACTTTTTGGGAATGGGTTTTTAACCCCCTCCTTTTACATTGCCCGAGGGTTTTTTTTGTTGTTTCCAGTTCTTTTGTGAATTGGAAAAAAGAAACCCTCCCTTTAAACATTCCAAATGTAATCCTTTTGCAATTATTTGATGTGCTGGATTTTGCTTAAATTTTAAATTTCATTTTTTCGTCCTTTTTTTTCCCCTGTGTTTTTTTCATGCTAAATTTTCAGGGGGGGTTTGGCCGCCCCTCCCACCCTTTTTCCCAGGTTTTTTTTTAATTCCGTAAGTTTTTTCAGAAAAAACAAAACTGTAGATTCCCCGAGGGGTTGGAATCATTCCCAAAATGATTCATTTTAAAATTAATTTCCTGGCTTTTTAAATTTTTTATTATTTAACGTTTGGGATTTTTTTCCCCTTTTTGCTCCCCGTTTTTTTTTTTTGGGGGGTTTAAAGGGTGTTTGGGTTTGGTTGTTGGCCCCCACTTTTTTCGAGGTTTACTTGTTTAATTCCCAAAAAAAAAAAAAAAAAAAAAAAAAAAAAAAAAAAAAAAAAAAAAAAAAAAAAAAAAAAAAAAAAAAAAAAAAAAAAAAAAAAAAAAAAAAAAAAAAAAAAAAAAAAAAAAAAAAAAAAAAAAAAAAAAAAAAAAAAAAAAAAAAAAAAAAAAAAAAAAAAAAAAAAAAAAAAAAAAAAAAAAAAAAAAAAAAAAAAAAAAAAAAAAAAAAAAAAAAAAAAAAAAAAAAAAAAAAAAAAAAAAAAAAAAAAAAAAAAAAAAAAAAAAAAAAAAAAAAAAAAAAAAAAAAAAAAAAAAAAAAAAAAAAAAAAAAAAAAAAAAAAAAAAAAAAAAAAAAAAAAAAAAAAAAAAAAAAAAAAAAAAAAAAAAAAAAAAAAAAAAAAAAAAAAAAAAAAAAAAAAAAAAAAAAAAAAAAAAAAAAAAAAAAAAAAAAAAAAAAAAAAAAAAAAAAAAAAAAAAAAAAAAAAAAAAAAAAAAAAAAAAAAAAAAAAAAAAAAAAAAAAAAAAAAAAAAAAAAAAAAAAAAAAAAAAAAAAAAAAAAAAAAAAAAAAAAAAAAAAAAAAAAAAAAAAAAAAAAAAAAAAAAAAAAAAAAAAAAAAAAAAAAAAAAAAAAAAAAAAAAAAAAAAAAAAAAAAAAAAAAAAAAAAAAAAAAAAAAAAAAAAAAAAAAAAAAAAAAAAAAAAAAAAAAAAAAAAAAAAAAAAAAAAAAAAAAAAAAAAAAAAAAAAAAAAAAAAAAAAAAAAAAAAAAAAAAAAAAAAAAAAAAAAAAAAAAAAAAAAAAAAAAAAAAAAAAAAAAAAAAAAAAAAAAAAAAAAAAAAAAAAAAAAAAAAAAAAAAAAAAAAAAAAAAAAAAAAAAAAAAAAAAAAAAAAAAAAAAAAAAAAAAAAAAAAAAAAAAAAAAAAAAAAAAAAAAAAAAAAAAAAAAAAAAAAAAAAAAAAAAAAAAAAAAAAAAAAAAAAAAAAAAAAAAAAAAAAAAAAAAAAAAAAAAAAAAAAAAAAAAAAAAAAAAAAAAAAAAAAAAAAAAAAAAAAAAAAAAAAAAAAAAAAAAAAAAAAAAAAAAAAAAAAAAAAAAAAAAAAAAAAAAAAAAAAAAAAAAAAAAAAAAAAAAAAAAAAAAAAAAAAAAAAAAAAAAAAAAAAAAAAAAAAAAAAAAAAAAAAAAAAAAAAAAATTTTTTTTTTTTTTTTTTTTTTTTTTTTTTTTTTTTTTTTTTTTTTTTTTTTTTTTTTTTTTTTTTTTTTTTTTTTTTTTTTTTTTTTTTTTTTTTTTTTTTTTTTTTTTTTTTTTTTTTTTTTTTTTTTTTTTTTTTTTTTTTTTTTTTTTTTTTTTTTTTTTTTTTTTTTTTTTTTTTTTTTTTTTTTTTTTTTTTTTTTTTTTTTTTTTTTTTTTTTTTTTTTTTTTTTTTTTTTTTTTTTTTTTTTTTTTTTTTTTTTTTTTTTTTTTTTTTTTTTTTTTTTTTTTTTTTTTTTTTTTTTTTTTTTTTTTTTTTTTTTTTTTTTTTTTTTTTTTTTTTTTTTTTTTTTTTTTTTTTTTTTTTTTTTTTTTTTTTTTTTTTTTTTTTTTTTTTTTTTTTTTTTTTTTTTTTTTTTTTTTTTTTTTTTTTTTTTTTTTTTTTTTTTTTTTTTTTTTTTTTTTTTTTTTTTTTTGTTTTTTTTTTTTTTTTTTTTTTTTTTTTTTTTTTTTTTTTTTTTTTTTTTTTTTTATTTTTCTTTTTTTTTTTTTTTTTTTTTTTTTTTTTTTTTTTTTTTGTTTTTTTTTTTTTTTTTTTTTTTTTTTTTTTTTTTTTTTTTTTTTTTTTTTTTTTTTTTTTTTTTTTTTTTTTTTTTTTTTTTTTTTTTTTTTTTTTTTTTTTTTTTTTTTTTTTTTTTTTTTTTTTTTTTTTTTTTTTTTTTTTTTTTTTTTTTTTTTTTTTTTTTTTTTTTTTTTTTTTTTTTTTTTTTTTTTTTTTTTTTTTTTTTTTTTTTTTTTTTTTTTTTTTTTTTTTTTTTTTTTTTTTTTTTTTTTTTTTTTTTTTTTTTTTTTTTTTTTTTTTTTTTTTTTTTTTTTTTTTTTTTTTTTTTTTTTTTTTTTTTTTTTTTTTTTTTTTTTTTTTTTTTTTTTTTTTTTTTTTTTTTTTTTTTTTTTTTTTTTTTTTTTTTTTTTTTTTTTTTTTTTTTTTTTTTTTTTTTTTTTTTTTTTTTTTTTTTTTTTTTTTTTTTTTTTTTTTTTTTTTTTTTTTTTTTTTTTTTTTTTTTTTTTTTTTTTTTTTTTTTTTTTTTTTTTTTTTTTTTTTTTTTTTTTTTTTTTTTTTTTTTTTTTTTTTTTTTTTTTTTTTTTTTTTTTTTTTTTTTTTTTTTTTTTTTTTTTTTTTTTTTTTTTTTTTTTTTTTTTTTTTTTTTTTTTTTTTTTTTTTTTTTTTTTTTTTTTTTTTTTTTTTTTTTTTTTTTTTTTTTTTTTTTTTTTTTTTTTTTTTTTTTTTTTTTTTTTTTTTTTTTTTTTTTTTTTTTTTTTTTTTTTTTTTTTTTTTTTTTTTTTTTTTTTTTTTTTTTTTTTTTTTTTTTTTTTTTTTTTTTTTTTTTTTTTTTTTTTTTTTTTTTTTTTTTTTTTTTTTTTTTTTTTTTTTTTTTTTTTTTTTTTTTTTTTTTTTTTTTTTTTTTTTTTTTTTTTTTTTTTTTTTTTTTTTTTTTTTTTTTTTTTTTTTTTTTTTTTTTTTTTTTTTTTTTTTTTTTTTTTTTTTTTTTTTTTTTTTTTTTTTTTTTTTTTTTTTTTTTTTTTTTTTTTTTTTTTTTTTTTTTTTTTTTTTTTTTTTTTTTTTTTTTTTTTTTTTTTTTTTTTTTTTTTTTTTTTTTTTTTTTTTTTTTTTTTTTTTTTTTTTTTTTTTTTTTTTTTTTTTTTTTTTTTTTTTTTTTTTTTTTTTTTTTTTTTTTTTTTTTTTTTTTTTTTTTTTTTTTTTTTTTTTTTTTTTTTTTTTTTTTTTTTTTTTTTTTTTTTTTTTTTTTTTTTTTTTTTTTGTTTTTTTTTTTTTTTTTTTTTTTTTTTTTTTTTTTTTTTTTTTTTTTTTTTTTTTTTTTTTTTTTTTTTTTTTTTTGTTTTTTTTTTTGTTTTTTTTTTTTTTTTTTTTTTTTTTTTTTTTTT
Source organism: Protopterus annectens (assembly GCF_019279795.1). Classification (NCBI taxonomy): domain Eukaryota; kingdom Metazoa; phylum Chordata; order Ceratodontiformes; family Protopteridae; genus Protopterus; species Protopterus annectens. The sequence continues at coordinate 1,232,625,334 of NC_056743.1, read as the reverse complement.
TTTTTTTGTTTTTTTTTTTTTTTTTTTTTTTTTTTGTTTTTTTTTTTTTTTTTTTTTATTTTTTTTTTTTTTTTTTTTTTTTTTTTTTTTTTTTTTTTTTTTTTTTTTTTTTTTTTTTTTTTTTTTTTTTTTTTTTTTTTTTTTTTTTTCTCTCTGTTGTAATTCCATTACAGACTGCATTTCTGTGAATTGGTGCAAAGCTGATAGATGATCTGGCTGTGAGCAGAGTTGGAATCTATTGCAAACTGATATGTACACTTTTTCCAACTTAATTTGCATTGTTCTGTATTCATACATTTGCTTATTATTTATACAGATACTGTATTGTTTCTGTCCTTTGTTGTCTCCACTGTATTTTTTTTTCTCAGTGAAGGTCAGAAGCTAGTTTCAGGTAGGTGGTTGTTGAGGCAGCCCACATCCTAGCTGTTAGTCATTGCCTAGGTGTATTTTCTCCATTGTAATTCCAGTACAGCCTGCATTTCTGTGAATTGGTGCAAAGCTGATTGATCTCCTGGCTCTGAACAGAGTCGGAATCTATTCCAAACTGATAAGTACAGTTTTTGCAACTTAATTTGCACTGTTCTGTGTTTATGCATTTGCTTATTATTTATACAGTTGCTGTATTGTTTCTGTCCTTTCTTGTCTCCACTGTTTTTCTTTCTCAGGGTAGGTCAGAAGCTTGTTTGAGGTAGGGGCTTCTTGAGCCTGCCCACATCCTAGCTGTTAGTCATTACCTGAGATATTTTGTCTGTTGCAATATCAGTACAGACTGCATTTCTGTGAATTGGTGCAAAGCTGATTGACCTCCTGGCTGTGAGAAGAGTTGGAATCTATTCCAAACTGATAAGTACACTTTTTGCAACTTAATTTGCCCTTTGCTGTATTTATACATTTGCTTATTATTTATATAGTTGCTGTATTGTTTCTGTCCTTTGTTGTCACCACTGTGTTTTTTTTCTCAGGGTTGTTCAGTAGCAAGTTTCAGGTAGAGGGTTGTTGAACCTGCTCACTTCCCAGCTGTTAGTCATTGCCTATGGTGTATTTTCTCTGTTGTAATTCCAGTACAGACTGCATTTCTGTGAAGTGGTGCAAAGTTGATATATCTCATAGCTATGAGCAGAGTTGGAATCTATTCCAAACTGATATGTACACTTTTTGCAACTGAATTTGCACTGTGCTCTATTTATATATTTGCTTATTATTTAAACAGTTGCGGTATTGTTTATGTCCTTTGTTTTCTCCACTGTGTTTTTTTTTCGCAGGGTATCTCAGAAGCTAGCTTCAGGTAGGGGATTGTTGAGCCAACCCACATCCTAGCTGTCAGTCATTGCCTGAGGTGTTTTTTTCTCTGTTGTAATTCCAGTACAGACTGCATTTCTGTGAATTGGTGCAAAGCTGATAGATCCCCTGGCAGTGAGCAGATTAAAAATTTATTCCAAACTAAGTACACTTCTTGCAACTTAATTTGCAGTGTTCTGTATTTATATGTTTGCTTCTTATTTATACAGTTATTGTATTGTTTCTGTCCTTTGTTGTCTCCACTGTCTTTTTTGTTGCTCGGGGTAGCTCAGAAGCTAGTTTCAGGTAGGGGGTTGTTGAGCCAGCCCACATACTAGATGATAGTCATTGCCTGAGGTGTATTTTCTCTATTGTAATTCCATTACAGCCTGCATTTCTCTGAATTGGTGCAAAGCTGATAGATCTCCCAGCTGTGAGCAGAGTTGGTATCTATTCCAAACTGATAAGTGCACTTTTTGCAACTTAATTTGCACTGTACCTTATTTATACATTTGCTTATTATTTATACAGTTGCTGTATTGTTTCTGTCCTTTGTTGAATCCAGTGTGTTTTTTTCAGAGTAGCTCAGAAGCTAGTTTTGGGTAGTGGGTTGTTGATCCAGCCCACATCCTAGCTTTTAGTCATTGCCTGAGGTGTATTTTCTCTGGTGTAATTCCAGTTGAGACTTCATTTCTGTGAGTTGGTGCAAAGCTGATATATCTCCTGGCTGTGAGCAGAGATGGTATTTATTCCAAACTGGTAAGTACACTTTCTGCAACTTAATTTGCACTGTGCTGTATTTATACATTTGCTTATTATTGATATATTTGCTGTATTGTTTCTGTCCTTTGTTGTCTCCACTGTTTTTTTTCCTCAGGGTAGCTCAGAAGCTTGTTTCAGGTAATGGGTTGTTGAGCTAGCCCACATCCTAACTGTTAGTCATTGCCTGAGGTGCATTGTCTCTGTTGTAATTCCAGTACAGACTGCATTTCTGTGAATTGGTAAAAAACTGATAGATCTCCTGGCTGTGGGCAGAGCTGGAATCTATCCCAAACTGATAAGTACACTTTTTGCAAGTTAATTTGCACTGTGCTGTGTTTATACATTTGCTTAATATTTATACAGTTTCTGTATTGTTTCTGTCCTTTTTTGCTTCCACTGTATGTTTTTTCTTCAGAGTAGCTCAGAAGCTAGTTTCAGGTAGGGGGTTGCTGAGCCAGCCCACATCCTACCTTTTAGTCATTGCCTGAGGTGTATTTTCTCTGTTTTAATTCCAGTACAGTCTGCATTTCTGAGAAAAGGTACAAAGCTGATAGATCTCCTGAGTGTAAGGAGAGTTGGAATCTATTCCAAACTGATAAATACACTTTTTACAACTTAATTTGCACTGTGCTATATTTATACATTTGCTTATTATTTATACAGTTGCTGTATTGTTTATGTCCTTTGTTGTCTCCACTGTTTTTATTTTTTTTTCTCAGGGTTGCTCAGAAGCTTGTTTCAGGTATCAGGTTGTTGAGCCAGCCCACATCCTAACTGTTAATCATTGCCTGAGGTTTATTTTCTCTGTTGTAATTCCAGTACAGACTGCATGTCTGTGAATTGGTGCAACGGTGATATATCTCCTGGCTGTGAGCAGAGTTGGAATCTATTCCAAACTGATAAGTACACTTTTTGCAACTTAATTTGCACTGTGCTTTATTTATACATTTGCTTATTATTTATACATTTGCTGTATTGTTCATGTCCTTTGTTGTCTCCACTATTCTTTTTTCTCTCAGGGTAGCTCAGAAGCTTGTTTCAGGTAGGGGGTTGTTGAGCCAGCCCACATCCTGTTAGTCATTGCCTGAGGTTTATTTTCTCTGTTGTAATTCCAGTACAGACTGCATTTCTGTGAATTGGTGCAAAGCTGATAGATCTCCTGGCTGTGAGCAGAGTTGGAATCTATTCCAAACTGATAAGTACGCTTTTTGCAACTTAATTTGCACTGTACTGTATTTATACATTTCCTTATTATTTATACAGTTGCTGTATTGTTTCTGCCCTTTGTTGTCCCCACTGTGTTTTTTTCTCAGGGTAGCTCAGAAGCTAGTTTCAGGTAGGGGTTGTCGAGCCAGCCCACATCCTAGCTGTTAGTCATTGCCTGTGTTGTATTTTCTCTGTTGTAATTCCAGTACAGACTACATTTGAATTGGTGCAACACTGATAGATCTACTGGCTGTGAGCAGAGTTTGAATCTATTCCAAACCGATAAGTACACTTTTAACAACTTAATTTGCACAGTGTTTTATTTATGCATTTGCCTATTATTTATACAGTTGCTGTATTGTTTCTGTCCTTTGTTGTCTCCACTATGTTTTTTTCAAGGTAGCTCAGAAGCTAGATTCAGGTATGGGGTTGTTGAGCCAGCCCACATCCTAGCTGTTAGTCATTGCCTGGGGTGTATTTTCTCTGTTGTAATTCCAGTGCAGACTGCATTTCTGTAAATTGGTGCAAAGCTGATAGATCTCCTGGCTGTGAGCAGAGTTGGAATCTGTTCTAAACTGATAAATGCACCTTTTGCAACTTAATTTGTACTGTCATGTATTTATACATTTGATTATTATTTATACAGTTGCTGTATTGTTTCTGTCCTTTGCTGTCTCCACTGTGTTTTTTTTCTCAGGGTAGCTCAGAAGCTAGTTTCAGGTAGGGGGTTGTTGAGCCTGCCCACATTCTAGTTGTTACTCATTGCCTGATGTGTATTTTCTCTGTTGTAATTCCAGTTCAGACTGCATTTCTGTAAATTGGTGCAAGCCCGATACATCTCCTGGCTGTGAGCACAGTTGGAATTTATTCCAAAATGATAAATACACTATTTTCAACTTAATTTGTACTGTGCTGAATTTATACATTTTCTTATTATTGATACAGTTTCTGTATTGTTTCTGTCCTTTGTTGTCTCCATTGTATTTTTTTCCTCAGGGTAGCTCAGAAGCTAGTTTGAGGTAGGCGGTTGTTGAGCCAGCCCGCACCCTACCTATTAGTCATTGCCTGAGGTGTATTTTCTTTGTTGTAATTCCAATACAGACTGCATTTCTTTAAATTGGTGGAAAGCTGATATATCTCCTTGCTGTGAGCAGAGTTGGAATCTATTCCATACTGATAAGTATACTTTTTGCAACTTAATTTGCCTTGTGCTGTATTTATACATTTGCTTATGATATATGCAGTTGCTGTATTGTTTCTGTCTTTTGTAGTCACCACTGTTTTTTTTTCTCAGGGTTGTTCAGAAGCAATTTTTGGGTAGGGGGTTGTTGAGCCTGCCCACATCCCAGCTGTTAGTCATTGCCTAAGGTGTATTTTCTCTGTTGCAATTACAGTACAGACTGCATTTCTGTGAAGTGGTGCAAAACTGATATATCTCATAGCTGTGAGTAGAGTTGGAATGTATTCCAAACTGATAAGTGCACTTTTTGCAACTTCATTTGCACTGTGCTGTATTTATACATTTGCTTATTATTTAAACAGTTGCTGTATCATTTATGTCCTTTGTTTTCTCCAGTGTGTTTTTTTCTCCGTGTATCTTAGAATCTAGTTTCAGGTAGGGGGTTGTTGAGCCAGCCGACATGCTAGCTGTCATTCATTGCCTGAGGTGTTTTTTTTCTCTGTTGTAATTTCATTACAGACTGCATTTCTGTAAATTGGTGCAAAGCTGATAGATGATCTGGCTGTGAGCAGAGTTGGAATCTATTCCAAGCAGATAAGTATACTTTTTGCAACTTAATTTGCACTGTTCTGTATTTATTGATTTGCTTATTATTTATATAGTTGCTGTATTGTTTCTGTCCGTTGTTTTCTCCACTGTGGTTTTTTCTCAGGGGAGCACAGACATTAGTTTCAGGTAGGAGGTTGTTGAGCCAGCCCACATCCTAGCTGTTCGTTATTGCCTGAGGTGTATTTTCTCTTTTGTAATTTCAGTACAGACTGCATTTCTGTGAATTGGTGCAAAGCTGATAGATCTCTTGGCTGTGAGCAGAGTTGGAATCTATTCCAAACTGATAAGTACGCTTTTTGCAACTTAATGTGCACTGTACTGTATTTATACATTTCCTTATTATTTATACAGTTGCTGTATTGTTTCTGCCCTTTGTTGTCCCCACTGTATTTTTTCTCAGGGTAGCTCAGAAGCTAGTTTCAGGTAGGGGTTGTTGAGCCACCCCACATCCTAGCTGATAGTCATTGCCTGAGGTGTATTTTCTCTGTTGTAATTCCAGTACAGACTGGATTTCTGTGAATTGGTGCAAACCCGATAAATCTCCTGGCTGTGAGCAGAGTTGGAATTTATTGCAATATGATAAATACACTATTTTCAACTTAATTTGTACAGTGATGAATTTATACATTTTCTTATTATTGATACAGTTGCTGTATTGTTTCTGTCCTTTGTTGTCTCCATTGTATTTTTTTCCTCAGGGTAGCTCAGAAGCTAGTTTCAGGTAGGGGGTTGTTGAGCCAGCCCGCACCCTACCTATTAGTCATTGCCTGAGGTGTATTTTCTTTGTTGTAATTCCAGTACAGACTGCATTTCTTTAAATTGGTGGAAAGCTGATATATCTCCTAGCTGTGAGCAGAGTTGGAATCTATTCCAAACTGATAAGTACACTTTTGCAACTTAATTTGCACTGTGCTGTATTTATACATTTGCTTATGATATATGCAGTTGCTGTATTGTTTCTGTCTTTTGTAGTCACCACTGTTTTTTTTTCTCAGGGTTGTTCAAAAGCAATTTTCGGGTAGGGGGTTGTTGAGCCTGCCCACATCCCAGGTGTTAGTCATTGCCTAAGGTGTATTTTCTCTGTTGCAATTACAGTACAGACTGCATTTCTGTGAAGTGGTACAAAACTGATATATTTCATAGCTGTGAGTAGAGTTGGAATCTATTCCAAACTGATAAGTGCACTTTTTGCAACTTCATTTGCACTGTGCTGTATTTATACATTTGCTTATTATTTAAACAGTTGCTGTATCATTTATGTCCTTTGTTTTCTCCAGTGTGTTTTTTTCTCAGTGTATCTCTGAATCTAGTTTCAGGTAGGGGGTTGTTGAGCCAGCCGACATGCTAGCTGTCATTCATTGCCTGAGGTGTTTTTTTTTCTCTGTTGTAATTTCAGTACAGACTGCATTTCTGTAAATTGGTGCAAAGCTGATAGATCTCCTGGCTGTGAGCAGAGTTGGAATCTATTCCAAGCAGATAAGTATACTTTTTGCAACTTAATTTGCACTGTTCTGTATTTATTGATTTGCTTATTATTTATATAGTTGCTGTATTGTTTCTGTCCATTGTTTTCTCCACTGTGTATTTTTCTCAGGGGAGCACAGAAGTTAGTTTCAGGTAGGAGGTTGTTGAGCCAGCCCACATCCTAGCTGTTCGTCATTGCCTGAGGTGTATTTTCTCTTTTATAATTCCAGTACAGACTGCATTTCTGTGAATTGGTGCAAAGCTGATTGATCTCCTGGCTCTGAGCAGAGTCGAAATCTATTCCATACTGATAAGTACACTTTTTGCAACTTAATTTGCACTGGTCTGTGTTTATGCATTTGCTTATTATTTAAACAGTTGCTGTAGTGTTTCTGTCCTTTGTTGTCTTCACTGTCTTTTTTTTCTCAGGGTAGCTCAGAAGCTAGTTTCAGGTAGGGGGTTGTTGAACCAGCCCTCATCCTAACGTTTAGTCATTGCCTGAGTTGTATTTTTTTTTTGTAATTCCATTATAAGCCGCATTTTTGTGAACTAGTGCAAATCAGATACATCTCCTGGCTGTGAGCAGAGTTGGAATCTATTCCAAACTGTCAGGTCCACTTTTTGCAACTAAATTTGCACTGTGCTGTATTTATACATTTGCTTATTATTTATACAGTTGTATTGTTTCTGTCCTTTGTTGTCTCCACTGTGTTTTTTTTTTCTCAGGGTAGCTCAGAAGCTAGTTTCAGGTAGGGGGTTGTTCAGTGGCGGCTGGTGACTTCAAATCACAGGGGGACTGCAGGAGACAGCTGAATGGGTGGGGTCAATGGGGAAGGGGTGGGGTCAACCATAAAGGGGAGGAGCTATGCACAAAGCCACAAAAAACTAACTTTAATTAAATACGCTGCCCTGGGTGGCAAACCATCATTATGAAAGTCCAATCAAGACAAAAATAAGTGTAGAAGAATAAAAATATTTCAATGCATTGGCTGCATGACAGCTTACTTAATATCTAGATGGAAACAAAAGGTTGTGAGGCATGAAAAAATAAATTACTTTTTAAATACATTACTGGAATGCCAGTCAAAATCAAGTACAAGAAAAACCAGAAGCACTCAACTCAAACCACTTCTCCTTGCACTGCAGTTCTAATTATAATATATTCAGCTTTATTAAAGTACCAAGTAACATGCTGAAAGTAGAAATCTATGTGATGCCCCACTTGTAAAAATGTTTCTTATCCGAAAAGACCTGCTGCCTGACAACTTGTTTCATGGGGAAAACATGATAAAAGTAAAAATGAAAAGCAAACAAGAAACAAGCTCAAGATACATTGCTTAAAGGATTACTGTACAGGTTATGGACCACACATGATTGGCATTCTGTTTAGTTTACGGGTAAAGTCTGTAGAGATGACTGGAAGTCTCCAACAAGTGTAGTGAGCTTTTAAAATAATGGAATCCTGTCCTTTAATACCCAAGGCTTATACATTATCTAGTCAAGTATTCTCTGCATGGCAACAACAGAAAGGCTTTCAATGTTGGCAATTCTTTAACAGTATGCTTATTAAAGCTTACTTGCATCTTACGATGTCAGACAAGCTTACCTTATGGTCATTAAAGCATTGCTATTTAAACACAGAGCAACAGGCACTTTGAGTAATAAGCATAAATCTGAGTAATAAGCATAAATCAACAGTACAAAAATATGACAGAAACCAGACCATTCTGCAAAATCAAGGACAGATGAAAAGCCACTGTAGTACTTATGCAGTGTGTCCTCCCCATCCAAGGTAGATACAACTACTCCTTGCCTTGCTTGGACACATCCAGAGTCACTACATGGGGGAGTGGGGTGCAACAAGCATGTCACAATTTGAAATCTCTCTGGCTGACTGTGATGGCCCTGACACATTTGTCATACCTCTCAACCTCAAGAGCAAGAAATATGTACAAAGCCATACACAGAAGTGGGACAAAGGCCCAACAATAAGGACAATTTTTAAATATTGCTCTAATAAACTTAGAAAGATAATAGAATAGGTCTTGCATTAGTATGAATTTTCTGAAGGGTATAAAATCTGAAACTCAAATGTCTGTCATTTTCTAACTTCAGTCTTTAGTGATTTGTCACTAATTTGCCAAAAAACACAATTTTATGAAAAATGGACCAAAAATGTGATGCAAAAATATAAAATAGACACACAATACAGCTGCTACCTGTCAAAGAAGGGACACTTTAATATTAGTACTGTTACCTTGAGCAGCTGACAAAATAAAAGAATCTACATGCATTTCAAGTAATCTATAACTTTGATTATTACAGTTATTTCTTAATTGTAAACCCTCCATGTTTTCTTCCAAAATTGCTATTTTGCGGAGGGATTATTAGGGGAAGAGCAACATTTTGAGCCAAAAATTGGGGACAGTTGAGAGGTTGGCTATGCCTAATTCTATAAAGCAATTTATTTGCATGTACCTCTCAACCTGTTAATGCAGTAAATCTGAACAAGGCCAAATATACTGGGGGCACATATAAACAGTACTAAAAATTGCTCTTGTATAAATTGAGACAGTTGATAGAACAGCTCTTACTTTAACATGCATTTTTCTGAAGGTTATGAAGTCTGAAACTTATTATTTAGTGACTTCTGGCAAATCATTTAGGAATTAAAACTACAAATTTTATGAACAACAAACCAAAAATAAGAAGCAAAAATCTATTCATTCTTTGAAAATCTGGACAGTTGGGAGGTATAGTTCAGCTGGGCCTGTCTGAGTTTGCTGCCCTTCCCCCCTGACAAAATAATGGTTGAATGGAGCCTCTGCAGCCATTCCAATGAACCATTACTTGGCTATTTCACTCCATTCACCATAAACACTAATGTGCAAACTGCTTTACTTCTATGATGAGTTGGACTTCATTTGAAAGTTTTATTTTGTATTTTACAGCACAAACACTAAGTCATCTGTTAAACAAAGCAATGCAGTCTCACAATGAAAACTTAGCATTAAAACTTCTCTGCCCTTGAAACTCACATTCATTGAAACAGCATTGAAACCCACATTCAAAGAAAATACATTTTGCCAGTGGCAGATAAAGATTAATTTTGGGCTGTTTTCGAATCATAGGCCCCTTGCATATGAAACATACATGTGCTCTTTGATACACCTTCCTCGTACTAAAATTATATTCCTTGTACAATACAGTACACTTGTTAGAGGGTGTTTTAAATTTGTTTTGAACATTTTTCCAGTAAGCAATGAAACAAACCATATGCACCCATAATGGCAAAACTGCCCAGTTGAGAACATTTATCATAAAAAAAGTCTACTCAGACTTCCAAAGTCCACCATTATTAGTAAATATACACAATTCTACAGTCCACCATTATTAGTAAATATGCACAATTCCACAGTCCACCATTATTAGTAAATATGCACAATTCTGCAGTCCACCATTATCAGTAAATATGCACAATTCTACAGTCCACCTTTATCAGTAAATATGCACAATTCTACAGTCCATTATCAGTAAATATGCACAATCTCTGAAGTAAGTCATCTAAATAATTCCATATTAAAGAAATCTGTAACTAATGAAGCGGTTGCTGCTAGCAATCACCTTTATATTTCATGGTTTCATCGAAAAATAAAGTGTCTGTTGCCCCTCAGGAATAAATTGCCTATATTACATAAAAAATGATAAGCTAGTAATAATATTGCAAGAGGAAATGGATGGCAAACTGATAACGAACTCATAGTTAGTATCTTCACCAAGGAGAACATTCTCAGTACGGCAGCATCCACCCCTTGTGGGAGTAGAACCCACAGCCTTCTGCATCAAAAGCAAGTACACAACCTGTTGTGCTATAGTATTAACTAGGCAAAGCACTAAACTTCTATTCCCCTGCAGCTCTCAGCTCCTTGTAGAATCTACTCAATACTCAACTGCATCTCAACTTCGCAGCTCAAGAAAACTGGAAAAAGCCAAAATGTATTGGGGGGGGTCAAAAGCCCAAAAACCAGGGACACATTAAACATTGCTTGTATAATCTTGAAAAGTTGCTAGAATAAAATGTTGTGTTGCCACCATATATTTTACTGCCAAGGTCCCTGAGCAAAAAACAGTCAGAGTAACATACCACTACGCTACATCAGCTGCTTTGTAAAAGAGAGGAAGACTGAAACTTAAATGGCTATCATTTAGCGAATTCAGTTCTCACCATAGCTGTCAACCTCTTAGTACAAAACACCTAGACAAACCCAGTAATGAGGGAATACAGCCCTCAAACATATTCAGTGAATTCAGTTCTTGTCATAGCTGTCAACCTTAGCACAAAAACCTGGACGAAGCCAATAATGGGGGAATACAGTCCCAAAAATAGGGACAAATTTAAAATATTCATCTTATAAACTTAGAAAATTGCTAGAAAAAAGGTTGTGCTACTATGTATTCTGAAGAACATGAAGTTTGAAATTCAAATGCCGGTCAATTTTACTGCGGACAGAACAAAAACAATTTTCAGCAGAGACGCAGGGATTAATACTGCAGACACGTCTTTGTAAAATGGCAGGGCACCAGAGCAAATCCACACAAACACAGGGAGGAGATGCAGACTCCACACAGAAGCCACCCCAACCAAGAATCAAACCAGAAAACCTATAGCTGTGAGGCAACAATACTACCACTGCACCATCAATTATGCAAGGAATTAAACATTCAGAAACCTGAAGTCTGAAATTCAAATGCTGTCAATTTTACTGTGGACAGAACAAAAACTATTTTCAGCAGAGACGCAGGGATTAAAACTGCAGACACGTCTTTGTAAAATGGCAGGGCACCAGAGCAAATCCACACAAACACAGGGAGGAGATGCAGACTCCACACAGAAGCCACCCCAACCAAGAATCAAACCAAAAAACCTATAGCTGTGAGGCAACAATACTACCACTGCACCATCAATTATGCAAGGAGTTAAACATTCAGAAACCTGAAGTCTGAAATTCAAATGCCTGTCAATTTTACTGCGGACAGAACAAAAACAATTTTCAGCAGAGGCGAGGGATTAAAACTGCAGACACGTCTTTGTAAAATGGCAGGGCACCAGAGCAAATCCACACAAACACAGGGAGGAGATGCAGACTCCACACAGAAGCCACCCCAACCAAGAATCAAACCAGAAAACCTATAGCTGTGAGGCAACAATACTACCACTGCACCATCAATTATGCAAGGAATTAAACATTCAGAAACCTGAAGTCTGAAATTCAAATGCCTGTCAATTTTACTGCGGACAGAACAAAAACAATTTTCAGCAGAGACGCAGGGATTAAAACTGCAGACACGTCTTTGTAAAATGTCAGGGCACCAGAACAAATCCACACAAACACAGGGAGGAGATGCAGACTCCACACAGAAGCCACCCCAACCAAGAATCAAACCAGAAAACCTATAGCTGTGAGGCAACAATACTAACACTGCACCATCAATTATGCAAGGAATTAAACATTCAGAAACCTGAAGTCTGAAATTCAAATGCCTGTCAATTTTACTGCGGACAGAACAAAAACAATTTTCAGCAGAGACACAGGGATTAAAACTGCAGACACGTCTTTGTAAAATGGCAGGGCACCAGAACAAATCCAAACAAACACAGGGAGGAGATGCAGACTCCACACAGAAGCCACCCCAACCAAGAATCAAACCAGAAAACCTATAGCTGTGAGGCAACAATACTACCACTGCACCATCAATTATGCAAGGAATTAAACATTCAGAAACCTGAAGTCTGAAATTCAAATGCCTGTCAATTTTATTTAACATTTGTTAATCAGGACAGTCTGACTTGGAACAAAAAAACAATTTTCAGCAGAGGCCCAGGAAGAAATAATGCAGACATGTCTTTGTAACATGGGAGGACACAAAAGCAAACCCACACAAACACAGGGAGAAGATATAGACCCCAAAAAGAAGGAACCCCAGCCAAGAATCAAACCTGAGAACCTGCAGCTGTGAGGCAACAGTGCTACTACTACACCATCAAATATCAAGCATTAAAACATTTACAAACCACAGATATTATGAGGAACAGATCAGATCAAATATGAGGCAAAAATCTGCAATTTTTTTACAAATGGTGGTGGGTAGGGAACTCAAGTCTTTAACACCTGCATACAGGGTACAGGGTTCAAGCCTGAGGTATTCCCTACCACACCACCATGAGCACCTGGGGCATTTTCACACACACACACACACAAAGCACCAAGCATTTCAGACAGTAAATACAAGTACACACCATATATTCCATCAATACACTTACCTGTCCTGTCCGTTCTCCATAATATCCATCCAGCTAACGTCCTGCCCGCGCAATACTCCCAAGACCCGCGAGATCCCTGCTGCATTCAAAAACGTCTTCCCGAGATCGGCGAGACTGTCCCGAAATCCTGACTGCTGCTGTTGCAGTCCGGCCCCGACATATTCTCCCAGCGAGTGCACAGATGTCTCCTTGTGTCCCCCTATGGGGACTGCCGTCCTGCCAGGAGCATGCGCATAGACGCACAGTAGTCGGGACTACTGCGCATGCGCGAAATTTAAAAAACATTTTTTTTTCTATTTTTTATTTTCTTTTTGATTTGAGGGGGCTGCAGTCCGGCAGTCCGATAGCACGGGCTGCCCCTGGGTTTGTTGTGCCAGCCCACATCCTAGATTGCCTCAGGTGTATTTTCTCTGTTGTAATTCCAGTTCAGACTGCATTTCTCTGAATTGGTGCAAAGCTTATATATCTACTGGCTGTAAGCAGAGCTGGAATCTATTCCAAACTGGCAAGTACACTTTTTGCAACGTAATTTGCACTGTGCTTTTTTTTATACATTTGCTTATTATTTATACAGTTGCTCTATTGTTTCTGTCCTTTGTTGTCTCCGCTGTGTTTTTTTTCTTAGGGTAGCTTAGAAGCTAGTTTTAGGTAGGGGGTTGTTGAGCCAGCCCACATCCTAGCTGTTAGTCATTGCCTGAGGTGTATTTTCTCTGAGTTAATTCCAGTACAGACTACATTTTTTGAATTGGTGCAAAGCTGATATATCTCCTGGCTGTGAGCAGAGTTGGAATGTATTCAAAACTGATAAGGGCATTTTTTGCACCTTAATTTGCACTGTGCTGTATTTATACATTTGTTTATTATTTATACAGTTGCTGTATTGTTTCTGTCCTTTGTTGTCTCCAATGTGTTTTTCCCTCAGGGTAGCTCAGAAGCTAGTTTCATGTAGGGGCTTGTTGAGCCAGCCCATATCCTAGCTGTTAGTCATCGCCTGAGGTGTATTTTCTCTGTTGTAATTCCATTACAGACTGCATTTCTGTGAATTGGTGCAAAGCTGATAGATCTCCTGGCTGTGAGCAGAGTTGGAATCTATTGCAAACTGATATGTACACTTTTTCCAACTTAATTTGCATTGTTCTGTATTCATACATTTGCTTATTATTTATACAGATGCTGTATTGTTTCTTTCCTTTGTTGTCTCCACTGTATTTTGTTTTCTCAGTGAAGGTCAGAAGCTAGTTTCAGGTAGGTGGTTGTTGAGGCAGCCCACATCCTAGCTGCTAGTCATTGCCTAGGTGTATTTTCTCTGTTGTAATTCCAGTACAGACTGCATTTCTGTGAATTGGTCCAAAGCTGATAGATCTCCTGGCTGTGAGCAGAGTTGGAATCTATTCCAAACTGATATGTACACTTTTTGCAACTTAATTTGCACTGTTCTGTATTTGTACATTTGCTTATTATTTATACAGATGCTGTATTGTTTCTGTCCTTTGTTGTCTCCACTGTGTTTTTTTTTCTCAGGGTAGCTGAGAAGCTAGTTTCAGGTAGGTGGTGGTTGAACCAGCCCACATCTTAGCTGTTAGTCATTGCCTGCGTTGTATTTTCTCTGTTGTAATTCCAGTACAGACTACATTTGAATTGGTGCAACACTGATAGATCTACTGGCTGTGAGCAGAGTTTGAATCTATTCCAAACCGATAAGTACACTTTTAACAACTTAATTTGCACTGTGTTGTATTTATGCATTTGCCTATTATTTATACAGTTGCTGTATTGTTTCTGTCATTTGTTGTCTCCACTATGTTTTTTTCAAGGTAGCTCAGAAGCTAGATTCAGGTATGGGGTTGTTGAGCCAGCCCACATCCTAGCTGTTAGTCATTGCCTGGGGTGTATTTTCTCTGTTGTAATTCCAGTGCAGACTGCATTTCTGTAAATTGGTGCAAAGCTGATAGATCTCCTGGCTGTGAGCAGAGTTGGAATCTGTTCTAAACTGATAAATGCACCTTTTGCAACTTAATTTGTACTGTCATGTATTTATACATTTGATTATTATTTATACAGTTGCTGTATTGTTTCTGTCCTTTGCTGTCTCCACTGTGTTTTTTTTCTCAGGGTAGCTCAGAAGCTAGTTTCAGGTAGGGGGTTGTTGAGCCTGCCCACATTCTAGCTGTTACTCATTGCCTGATGTGTATTTTCTCTGTTGTAATTCCAGTTCAGACTGCATTTCTTGGAATTGGTGCAAAGATGATATATCTCCTGGCCATGAGCAGAGTTGGAATCTATTCCTAACTGGCAAGTACACTTTTTGCAACTTAATTTGCACTGTGCTGTATTTATACATTTGCTTATTATTAATACAGTTGCTGTATTGTTTCTGTCCTTTGATGTCTCCACTGTGTTTTTTTCTCAGGGTAGCTCAGAAGCTAGTTTCAGGTAGGGGGCCTGTTGAGCCAGACCACATCCTAGCTGGTAGTCATTGTCTGAGGTGTATTTTCTCTGTTGTAATTCCAGTACAGACTGCATTTCTGTGAATTGATGATTAGCTGATAGATCTCCTGGCTGTGAGAAGAGTTGAAATCTATTCCAAATTGATAAATACACTATTTGTAACTTAATTTGCACTGTGCTGTATTTATACATTTGCTTATTAATTATACAGTTGCTGTATTGTTTCTGTCCTTTGTTGTCTCCACTGTGTTTCTTTCCTCAGGGTAGCTCAGAAGCTAGTTTCAGGTAGGGGGGGTTAGCCAGCCCACATCCTAGCTGTTAGTCATTGCCTGATTTGTATTTTCTCTGTTGTCATTCCAGTACAGACTGCATTTCTGTGAATTTGTGCAAAGCTGATAGATCTCCTGGCTGTGAGCGGAGTTGGAATCTTTTCCAAACGGATAAGTGCACTTTTTGCATCTTAATTTGCACTGTGCTGTATTTATACATTTGCTTATTATTTATACAGTTGTTGTATTGTTTCTGTCCTTTGTTGTCTCCACTGTGTTTTTTTCTCAGGGTAGCTCAGAAGCTAGTTTCAGGTAGAGGGTTGCTGAGCCAGCCCACATCCTAGCAGTTAGTTATTGTCGGAGGTATATTTTCTCTGTTGTAATTCCAGTACTGACTGCATTTCTGTGAATTGCTGCAAAGGTGGTATATGTCCTGGCTGTGAGCAGAGTTGGATTCTATTCCAAACTGATAAGTACACTGTTTGCAACTTAATTTGCACTGTTCTGCATTTATACATTTGCTTATTATTCATACAGATGCTGTATTTTTTTTTGTCCTTTGTTGTCTCCACCTTTTTTTTTCTCAGCGTAGCTCAGAAGCTAGTTTCAGGTATGGGGTTGTTGAGCCAGCCCACATCCTAGCTTTTAGTGATTGCCTGCAGTGTATTTTCTCTGTTGTAATTCCAGTACAGACTACATTTGAATTGGTGCAAGGCTGATAGATCTACTGGCTGTGAGCAGAGTTTGAATCTATTCCAAACTGATAAGTACACTTTCAACAACTTAATTTGCACTGTGTTGTATTTATACGTTTGCCTATTATTTATACAGTTGCTGTATTGTTTCTGTCCTTTGTTGTTTCCACTGTGTTTTTTTTTCAGGGTAGCTCAGAAACTAGTTTCAGGTAGGGGGTTGTTGAACCAGCCCACATCCTAGCTGTTGGTCATTGCCTGGGGTGTATTTTTGCTCTTGTAATTCCAGTGCAGACTGCTTTTCTGTGAATTGGTGCACAGGTAATATATGTCCTAGCTGTGAGCAGAGTTGGATTCTATTCCAAACTGATAGGTACACTTCTTGCAACTTTATTTGCACTGTTCTGCATTTATACATTTGCTTATTATGTATGCGGATGCTGTATTGTTTCTGTCCTTTGTTGTCTCCAGTGTGTTTTTTTCTCAGTGAACCTCAGAAGCTAGTTTCAGGTAGGTGGTTGTTGAGCCAGCCCACGTCCTAGCTGTTACTCATTGCCTAAGGTGTATTTTCTCTGTTGTAATTCCAGTACAGACTGCATTTCTGTGAATTGTTGCAAAGCTGATAGATCCCCTGGCTGTGAGCAGAGTTGGAATCTATTCCAAACTGATAAGTACACTTTTGCAACTTAATTTGCACTGCTCTGTATTTATACATTTGCTTATTATTTATACAGCTGCTGTATTGTTTCTGTCCTTTGTTGTCTCCAGTTTGTTTGTTTTTTTCTCAGGGTAGATGAGAAGCTAATTTCAGGTAAGGGGTTGATGAGCCAGCCCACATCCTAAGTGTTAGTCATTGCCTGAGGTATATTTTCTCTGTTGTAATTCCAGTAGAAACTGCATTTCTGTGAATTGATGCAAACCTGATTTATCTCCTTGCTGTGGGCAGAGTTGAAATATATTCCAAAGTGATAAGTACACTGTGTTTTTTTTTAGGGTAGCTCAGAAGCTAGTTTCAGGTAGGGGTTGTTGAGCCAGCTCACATCCTAGCTGTTAGTCATTGCTTGAGATATATTTTCTCTGTTGTAATTCCAGTACAGACTCCATTTCTGTGGATTGGTGCAAAGCTGATATATCTCCTGGCTGTGAGCAGAGTTAGAATCTATTCCTAACTGATAAGTACCCTTTTTGCAACTTAATTTGCACTGTTCTGTATTCATACATTTGCTTATTATTTATACAGTTGCTGTATTGTTTCAGTCCTTTGTTGTCTCCACTGTGTTTTTTTCTCAGGGTAGCTCAGAAGCTAGTTTCAGGTAGGTGGTTGTTGAACCAGCCCGCATCCTAGCTGTTAGTCATTGCCTGAGGTGTATTTTCTCTGTTGTAATTCCATTACAGATCACATTTCTGTGAATTGGTGCAAATCTGATATATCTCCTGGCTGTGAGCAGAGTTGGAATCTATGCCAAACTGTCGGGTACACTTTTTGCAAGTAAATTTGCACTGTGCTGTATTTATACATTTGCTTATTATTTATACAGTTGTATTGTTTCTGTCCTTTGTTGTCTCTGCTGTGTTTTTTTTTTCTCAGGGTAGCTCAGAGGCTAGTTTCAGGTTGGGGGGTGTTGTGCCAGCCCACATCCTAGCTGTTAGTCATTGCCTGAGGTTTATTTTCTCTGTTGTAATTCCAGTTCAGACTGCATTTCTTTGAATTGGTGCAAAGCTTATATATCTACTGGCTGTAAGCAGAGTTGGAATCTATTCCAAACTGGCAAGTACATCTTTTGCAACTTATTTGCACTGTGCTGTTTTTATACATTTGCTTATTATTTATACAGTTGCTCTATTGTTTCTGTCCTTTGTTGTCTCCGCTGTGTTTTTTTCTCAGGGTAGCTTAGACGCTAGTTTTAGGTAGTTGTAATTCCAGTACAGACTGCATTTCTGTGAATTTGTGCAAAGCTGATAGATCTCCTGGCTGTGAACAGAGCCAGAGTCTATTCCAAACTGATAAGTACACTTTTTGCAACTTAATTTGCACTGGCTTGTATATATAGATTTGCTTATTATTTAAATAGTTGCTGTATTGTTTCTGTCCTTTGTTGTCTCCACTGTGTTTTTTTTCCCTCAGGGTAGCTCAGAAGCTAGTTTCAATTAGGGGGTTGTTGAGCCAGCCCACATCCTAGCTGTTAGTCATTGCCTTAGGTATATTTTCTCTGTTGTATTTTCAGTACAGACTGTATTTCTTTGAATTGGTGCAAAGCTGATTGATCTCCTGGCTGTGAATAGAGTTGGATTCTATTCCATACTGATAAGTACACTTTTTGCAACTTAATTTGTAATGTGCTGTATTTATACATTTGCTTATTATTTATACAGTTGCTGTATTGTTTCTGTCATTTCTTGTCTCCACTGTGTTTTTTTTTCTCAGGGTAGCTCAGAAGTTAGTTTCAGGTAGGGGATTTTTGAGCCAGCCCACATCGAAGCTGTTAGTCATTGCCTGAGGTATTTTCTCTCATGTAATTGCAGTACAGACTGCATTTCTGTGAATTGTTGCAAAGCTGGTGGATCTCCTGGCTGTTAGCAAAGTTGGAATCTATTCCAAACTGATAAGTACACTTTTTGCAACTTAATTTGCACTGTGCTGTATTTATACATTTGCTTATTATTGATATTGGTGCTGTATTCTCACCCACCCTCCCTTTTGGTATCTTGTTCTTATACTTGGTGACTTTGCAGTTGCCCGCCCCTAGTGTAAATTTCGTCTGAAACACCACCCCAGGTCTAGTGTCATTAGCTCATTTTACCTATTACAGAGAGAACATTTGAGAAGGCCAACCCACTTAGTTTGTTAAGCTTGAATTATCTTCTGCTCTTCCTTTCTCCCTTTCCACTTTACTAAAAAAAAAAAAAAAAAAAAAACTTTCCTAGAATCTCTCTGTGTTCTGACTGAGTGTGCTTTTAAGCTGATAAGTATATTTTTGGCACTTTTTAACTGTTTAGAGTTGAATAAAACAATAATTGAATTCAGTTCCGAATACATTTTGAATAAATTGCATTTATTTAAACTGTATTGTCTTTAATAGTGCTACACACTGAAGTGTGTTAGCTTGCACTGCACTTGAACTTTTTAGTGCTGTTTTAGCTGCTTTTCTGTAAAAAAAAACCTGTAAGCCTGTTTCCTACCTTTCCTTTAACTAGTGTAGTCGGGATACAGATTTGCTGTATCCCAGACTATATGTTAGCTTCTGAGCTCCCCAAGCCTTTCTGTGTTAGAGGGAAGCCTTCTAGCTTATCATTGGAAGTGGTAAGCATTAGGTAGCTTATCTACCACAATAGGAGTGGCTTCTGGCCCAGAATTTGTAGTTTATTGGCCGTTTGGGCAGTTTTTCCATCTCTCTCTCTCAACTTCCTGATTTAAAAGCCAGCATTTGCACTTGTCCCCCCCCCCCCCCTTTCCTGTAACTTGTCTAGTCCAGATACAGGTTTGCTCTATCCAGGACCATTTGTAAACTCCTGAGCCCCCCAAGCCTTTCTGTGTTGGAGGGAAGCCTGCTAGCTTTTCAGTGGAAGTGGTAAGCACTAGGTAACCTATCTACCACATAAGGAGTGGTTTCTGGCCCATATATTGTAGTTATTGGTTGTTTGGGCAATTTTTCCATCTCTTTCAACTTTCTGATTTAAAATCCCATATTTGCACTTGTTTCTTTCCTGTAACTAGTCTAGTCCAGATACAGATTCTTAGTTTTAGCACTTGAATTTTCTTATTCATGCTCAGCACTTGTTCAGAACTTGTTGTAAGCACTAAATAAGCTACAAAGTACTGCAGCACTCGACCTTCCTCATTACCTAGAGGAAAACAGTTTTTGTACTTACATTCCTCACTTGCTTAGAGAAAAACAGCTCTTGTACTCACTTTCCTCACTTATCTAGAGGAAAATATTTTTTTTATTCAGGCATTTAAAAGGGTCAGCTCCCGGGATGCCACGGTGGTACAGCGGTAGCATTGTTACCTCAAAGCAAGAGGTTCTCCTGTTCGATTCTCGTCTGGGCTTGGGAGTGCCTTCTGTGTGGAGTCTGCATGTCCTCCCCGTGGTTGGGTAGTGTTCGAAAGACATGCGTGCGTGAATGGGCATGCCTTCATTGAAGGTTGAATGTTGAGCTGACACCTTGGCATTTCATAAAAATCTACTGCCAATCACTGGCGGACCGGAGTTCCGCTGTGGCGACCCCTTACCAGGAAAAGCCAAAAGACAAACAACAACAAGGGTCAGCTCTCAGTGTTCTCTCCTGTCTATCTGATGAATCTGGGCATCTTGGGCCAATGTAGCAATTGTCTCATGTACACAGACAACCCTCTCCTCCTACCAGCCAACACTACAAACTGTGAGAGATGCCCTTATTTAGCCAAACTGGAGGGAAAGCTCTCTCCAACCAAGACTGAACTTGACAGGCAAGAGGAGAAGGTAAACACTTGCACCACACCACACTCATCACATAGTCCCACTAAATCTACACCACCAAAATCCACACATAGAAACACAAAAACCTTTGCAGAGGCTCTCAATAATAATCTGTTCAAGCAGCAGTGACCTCCAAAGCAGAAACACAAGCAACCTCCACCCTCTAACACAACCCAAATGACACATAGCCCACAGACTCAGTGTGCCACTCAACCACAGCCCATAAGGCAAAACAACGTATCCAAACACACTAGTCGTAGGTGACTCTATAGTTAGGCACACTGATGTCCCACTCACCAGGCTAAACAAGTAGAAGGTTACTGTCAGCTGCCTGTCAGGTTCCAGGATCTGCCACATATCCCATGCACTCAGGTCACTCCACAACAAGTAAAAATATGACTCTGTCATTGTCCATGTTGGTGTGAATGACCTGAGACATACCTCCCTGGACTACATGAAAAGAGACATGGAAGAGCTCTCCGATCTTGTAGCCCAGGGAGGTATGACCCTAGCCCTGAGTAGCATTCTGCCATTGCCCAGTATAGGGACAAAATGATTGACTTCAACAATTGGCTAAGCTTCTGGTGTTATTATAAGGGGATCCAGTATCTGTCTGCCTGGGACGACATGGCTGACAGACCACGATGCTTTGCCAGAGATGGTCTGCGCCTGTCACCCCTGGGATTCCGGATACTGGCTAAGGCTGTCTCCACCCCTATAGTGCCTTTTTCAGGCAAGGTTCAAATTACAAATTCACCACCATAATAGGAACAGGCAAGCAAAAACTGAGGGTAATCCTACTCAGTGCCAGAAGTCTAAATCTCAAAATGCACTCACTCGAGGCACTACTTAAAATGGAGAACATCGATATCTGTGCAGTGACTGAGACCTGGTTCAAGGGTCCAGAGAGCACCCCTGCACTACCAGGCTATAACTCATACCACACTTTTTGGCCATGTAACCTGGAGCAGAACACCAAAGGCTGAAGTGTGTCCATATTCATTAAGGATATCCACACCTCCAGGCTAGTTTCTCAGCATAATGCATACAAGGTCATCTAAGTGCAACTAACTCTGGGCAAAACTGCAATCCAAATTGTAGCTTACTACAGATCCCCCACCATGCCCCAGGATTCCCACTCCTCTTTTCTTGATATTCTGGAAAATATTAGTCTTCAACCAAACACCCTAATAATGGGTGATTTCAACTACCCCACCATTAACTGGGAAAACTACTCATGTACTAACTTCTTCACTCAACGCTTTCTGGAATTCATAAATTCCAATGCCCTGGATCAACTTACCCATATCCCCAACAGGGGCAACAGTATCTTAGACCTAGTCATTGCCAGCATGAGTGACCGGTGTTCCACACCTGAAGTCAACTCCTCGTTGGTCCGATCCGACCATAAGCTAATCACCGTAGATATCCACATTCCTCCTCCACCCCCCCCCCCCATTAAGGAAACCACAGTCAATAATTTCTCCAAAGCCAACTCCATGCTTCTTAAGATAGAAGTGGCGAACTTCATGACACCCCTGCAGATGGACAATACAGTTATGACTGCTGAATCCTACACAGATGCTCTCTATAAGCACTTACATGAGTGCATGGACCCTGCTATCCCAAACAGAACCGAGACGCTATCCTCCAAAAAAGGAAGCCAATCTGGTGGTCCCCTGCCATAAACAAACTGTACCACAGAAAGACGAAACTGTTGCAAAAGAGAGTAAAATCCCATGAGTGGAGTGGCTCCCTGGTCAGCCTCAGTAAGAAGCTGAGATCCCTTATAAGATCCTCTAAAGCTAACTATGAAAACAAAATCACCACTGATTCCAAGGACAACCACAAAGCATTCTATAGCTACTTCAAGAATCTCAATGGCAACACCCAGATCTTCTCTGAGTTACAGCACAATGGCATGAAAATTACAAAACCAACTGATATTGCCAACATCCTGGCAGATAGGTTCAGTGCTAACTTTACCCCCCACTCACCCCCTAAAGGGCCCATATCTATACAGGAAGAATGCAAGTCCCTGTAATCACAACTACTCAGATAAAAGCTGCAGTCTCTCAAGCCAAAAACACAGCATCCATGGGACTGGACAACATCCCAGGCTGTGTTTTACATGAACTTCAGAATGAACTGGCTCCCCACCTAAGCACCATGTTCAATCATAGCTTCACATCAGGCTTTGTGCCCAATGAATGGCACACAGCAACAGTTATCCCACTCCACAAAGGGGGAGCCACCACTGATCCTGGGAACTATAGCCCTAGTAGCCTGACGAGCCTGGTCTGCAAGACCATGGAACGTATCATCATGAAAATCATAAACAAAGACATTGGTAACCTCCAAACTCTGGAGCCCACCCAATTCAGGTTTGTGAAAGGCAGATCATTCCTCCTGAACCTGATCGACTTCTTTGAGGCAGTCACCAAAGCCATTGATGAGGGTAAGGTGGTTCACACAGCCTATCTTGACCTCACCAAGGCTTTCGACACAATCCCCCATTCTGGAATTTTAGCTAAACTCACTAAACTAGGTATAAATCCCTACAGCACAAGATGGGTTGACAGCTGGCACACTGACAACCCAGACTATAAAAGTTGCAGACTCCAAATCTGACTTCAAACCAGTGACGAGTGGAGTACCACAGGGTTCAGTCCTGGTACCTCACCTGTTTTATATCTACTTCTCTGAAGTACAGGCTAACACAGAAGGCCTTTGGCTAACAAAGTTCTCAGATGACTGCAAACTAGGAGGCATAGTTGAGTCCCCAAATGATGTGGACATCCTATAGAAGGGCCTCACTAAGACAGACGCCTGGTGTCAGAGCCATGGCCTCAAGCTCAATGTCAAAAAGTGCATTGTCATCCCCTTTGGTAAAAACACCGTACCCATAAACTACCACATAGGCAGCAGTCTACTTAACACCGAATGTGTGATAAGAGACCTTGGGACCCAGGTGGACAGTAGTCTCTCCTTTGATAATCACATCACCACAGTAGTCAGAAAGTCCTATGTGGCACACCTCATCACAAAAGGGTTCTCATCCAGGAAAAAAGTGGTCATTGTTCCCCTCTACTCGACAGTCATTAGACCCATTATAGAGTACAACACCCCTTTTGGAATGTACCTCACAAGACATCTGCAGCAGCTTGGAAGGCCACAGAAGTACCTCACAAAGAGGATTACTGGCCTCACACAGATGCCTTACACTGACAGTCTCAAAAAATCTTCTGCTTTACTCCACAGCATATCGCCTACTCCGAGGTGATCTCTGCCTAACATATAAAGCTATGTCAAACCCAGAGCTGTTGGACATGCTACACCTAAAGAAATCCCAATCCCTTCAAGCTACATGGTCTAGGGACCTAAACCTTGTCACAACAATAAACAAGACATGCCGGAAGGATGAATTCCTGTCCCAGAGACTTCCCATACTCTGGAACAAGCTACACATCTATGTAAAGCAAAGTTCCTCATTAGCACTCTTCAAGAAAAATCTTGATGAGTGGATGGGAAATAGGAAATGCACCCCGGGGATCACATCTGTGGCTCTGCTCGACAGTGACACAGGAAAATAACTTTCTTGGGTGGCATAAGCCAGGGAACCTTGGTGGCTAGGCTTACTTAGCCCCTTGGGCCGATAGCCCAGTACCTGTCTATGAGCATATGAAATACAAGAGAAGAAAAAGCTCTATCACTTGCATTTGTGCTTAAGGGAAGCTATACTCCTGTTTTTTTTATCCACTGGGTATGTAGCTGACATTGTTTCATTGATTATATATGTAAATGAGATCATAAACTGATCAGGAATTACTTGAATGTAAAGTTTGTATATTGAAGGTGAGGGGTGAGTAAGTGCAGGGGGCTTTCTCCCCAGTAAATCTCATTTTCATAATTATTAATAATTTATTAACCCTTTGTTGACTGAGTTAATCCCACTATGCCAATGGCCTCTTTTTAGGGGAGACGTGAAGTGAAAGTGATACTGAAATGGTGACATTTTGCCATAGCACTAGAAGATGTTCCCTAATCTTTGGAGGAGAGGAAGTGAAGCACTTTCTGGGCTTCTAGGTGGCACTGGAGGGCTGCTACTGCAGTTCTGGGAATCACATGATGGAGGAGAGTGCAGCAGAGGTGGAAAAAAAAGCAGGAGAAAACTTACTGATGGAAAGAGAAGGAAATTAAATTACTGTTACAGTGTTGGTAAATGGAGGACTGAAGACACAAGTGCCAATATATTTAATGAACTAAGTAGAACCAAAGGAAGGAGAAGAAGCTAGACAGAGTGACATACTGGAGCAAGTATTACAGGAAGAAGAAACAGAGAGACTGGAAATGCAAACAACTGTTGGTAAAGAGAAAACAATGGAGGTATTCTCAGCTTGTGGAGTAGCCAATTTTCAGGGTTCACCTCTGCAACAGTTTTTTTTTGTTACAAGAAATAAGACCTTATGTAGATGCAGCAAGGCAAGGAAGAATGGATGAAGGAAATGCGAGGGGACAAACAGTTGCAGTTTCTCAACAGCCACAGAGAAGATGACCAGTGTTAAGAATAAAAAGTAAAAGTGCTGGTTAGTTTGAACAGGTATGACTTTATGGATGGTATTATTTTGCCACTAGGATTTAACACTAAAGACCTAACAACATTAATTCACATGGGAGCTGAATATTTTTGTGACGTGACATTCTTTAACTTGCTGGAAAAAAATTATGATTGAGACTGAAAAAAGAAAGGCAGTTGCACAGTGGAAAGACTATTTCAAAGCTTGGAACTACAACTAAACAAAATAAATGTGCAGTTTAGGACTTCATATATGGATGAGCATGAGTTAAAACTGCTTTTTCTTTCACTATGTAGTAAAGTACATGAAATTAAAAAAAAATGTGATGAAAGAATTGTATGAATTAGGGGTTGGGAAGTGTGGGTAACAATGGATGCTAAGGATGGGAAATTTTATATATATTTCAGTTACAGTAATTGTGAATGGTGAGAGAGTATTTGTTATGTACTGGTGTCAACCTAAAGCATGTTATTTTTGTGGGAATGAAAATCAGTTAATACAAGATTGTAACAAACAAAGGTGTCCCCATTGTGGGGAGAGGGGATATACAGCAAAAAAACTGTAAGCCACTTGTAGAAAATTGGATTGACTGTCCCATATTGGAAAATGAAAGAGTAGATGAATAGGAAATCTCAGAAGAAGACAGGTGAAAATATTATAGAAGATGTTGCAATAGAAAGTGGTAAGGGGAAGGGGATACTGAAGAAAGGTTAAACACTGAAGAGACACTTAGAGAAGAAATAACAGTTCAAGTGAGGTTATTAATACACAGGAAGAGAACAGATTTACAATTTACAAAAGTCAAGCGGAAAGAGAGGGAGAAAATGGGACAGGAGAAGAACAAGAACAAGATAGTGAAAAAAATCAGTTGATGTGAGACTTGGGAGAAGGATAAGAAAAATAATATCTGGAAGTAAAACACAAAAAAAAGTTAAAGGCTGATATAAGAATTTTAGCATTAAATGTGACCTTCATTAGAAATAAGAGGCTTGCTAGATACCAGCTCTAACAAAGAAGGAAAAAGGAAAGGAATACAGGCAGTATGGGTGGTGGGGCAAATTCTTTGGTTGTCAGGAAATTAGATATGTTCTGGAATAGGAATTCTTATAAAAATAAAGAAAAAGGAAATTTAGATGTAGCAATAGTAGTACCAGGAAGGGTAGTGATATGTGAAATGAGAATGAGACAAAAATGAATAAGATTAATACAGATTTATGTATTTACTGATATTTATTCATTTAAATTTGTTTACGTGGGTAGTGCACTGATCTCAGTGGACCATTTGCAGGCAAAGCCCAGGTGAATAGGGTCACATAAGAAATGAATAAAACATATTTATAGATACAAGAATATGTGAAAAATATAAACATATTTACAGATGCAAAAAATATGCTGCAATATTTAGTTCAAGAAGCAGTTTACAGAGGCAAAACACAGGTGGAAAATAATCTAATAACAATAAAAAGGGATCTATGCTTAGCAGGGATTTTTGAGTAAGATGAAGCCATATGACAGAGAGAAAATAGATGCTTGAAGAAATCAAAAATATGTTTGTAAATACTCCAGAAGTGCTGGTAGCAGATTTTAACTGTAACCTGAAGAAAGAAAATGGAAAAATAAAACAGGATATTAAGATGTTAAGGGATTTAATAAAATGTAGAGATTTAAAAGTAGGAGAGAGTAGAGAATGGACATATAAAAGGGGAATTTATAAGACTGAAATTGATTATGTAATTTATTTTAAAGACATAAAAGAAATAATGGGGTACAGAGTTTTCAGATCATAGAACAGTATGGGTTAGAATAGGAGAAGACAGAAAAATAATAAAGGTTGGGAACGGGATAAAGAGATTAATTGCAGAGTTTAAAAAGCAGGAATAAATGATATGGCAGAAATAAATATTATGGAAAGATCACATGACAATGAGACCATTTTATAAAAATTGGATACAGTGGTGGGTAACTGAAATGCAGAAATATAAAAATACATTTAGAATGGGAAAGAAGAATAAAAAAAGAAATTTTAAGCTATTTTATGGAATTATGAAAAAGAAATAGAAAAAGGAAGTGGCAAAAATTAGGGAAATAGAAAAACGATATATGAAAATAGGTTCATAGGTAGGTAGGTACTAGGCTATTGGCCCTAGGGACTATACAAGCCTAGCCAAAAAGGTACCCTGGCTTTCGCCACCCAAGAAAATTATTTTCCTGTGCCCCTGTCAAGCAGAGCCACAGAAGTGATCACTGGGGTGAATTTCCTATTACCCATCCAATCATCAAGATTTTTCTTAAAGAGTGTTAATGAGGAGCTCTGTTTGACATAGATATGTAGTCTGTTCCAGAGTATGGGAAGTCTCTGGGACAGGAATCTATCCCTCCAGCATGTTCTGTTTATTGTGGTGACAAGGTTTAGGTCCCTAGAGCATGTAGCTCGGAGGGATTGGGGTTTCTTTATGTGGAGCATGTCCAGCAGCTCTGGGTTTGACATAGCTTTGTATGTTAGGCAGAGATCGCCTCTGAGTAGGCAATATGCGATGGAGTAAAGCTGGAGTTTTTTGAGACGGTCTGCGCAAGGCATCTATTTGAGGCCAGTAATCCTCTTTGTGAGGTATTTTTGCGGCCTTTCCAGTTGTTGATGTCTTGTGAGGTACATACCAAAAGGGGCGTTGTACTCTATAATGGGTCTAATGAGTGATGAGTAGAGTGGAACAATGACCTCTTTTTTTCTGGATGAGAAACCTTTTGTGATGAGGTGTGCCACGTAGAAGGATTTCCTGACCACTGTGGCGATGTGATTATCAAAGGAGAGACTACTGTCCACCTGTGTCCCAAGGTCTCTTATCACACTTTTGGTGTTAAGTAGATTACCGCCTATGTGGTAGTTCATGGGTACAGAATGTTTACCAAAGGGGATGACAATGCACTTTTTGGCATTGAGCTTGAGACCATGTCTTTGACACCAGGCATCTGTCTCAGTGAGGCCCTTTTGTAGGATGTCCACATCGTTAGGCATTTTGATTATGGCTCCTAGTTTGCAGTCATCTGCGAATTTAGTTAGCCAAAGACCTTCTGTGTTAGCCTGTACTTCAGAGAAGTAGATACCAAACAGGAGAGGACCCAGGACTGAACCCTGGGGTACTCCACTTGTCACTGGTCTGAATTCTGATTTGGAGTCTGCTACTTTCACAATGTGGGTTCTGTCAGTAAGCCAGTTGGCAACCCATCTTGTGACATAGGGATTTATACCTAGTTTAGTGAGTTTATCTATAATTCCAGAGTGGGAGATGGTGTTGAACGCCTTGGTGAGATCTAGATAGGCTGTGTGAACCACCTTACCCTCATCTATGGCTTTGGTGACTACTTCAAAGAAGTCTAACAGGTTTAGGAGACATGATCTGCCTTTCACAAACCCAAACTGTGTGGGGTCCAGAGTTTGGAGATCTCCAATGTCTTTGTTTATGAGTTCCATGATGATACGTTCCATGGCCTTGCAGACGAGGCTCATCAGGCTTATGGGGTGGTAGTTCCCGGGGTCTGTTGTGGCCCCCTTTTGTGGAGTGGGATAACTGTTGCGGTGCACCTTTCAATGGGCACAAAGCCTGAGGTGAGGCTATGATTGAACATGGTACTTAGGTGGGGTGCCAGTTCATTCTGTAGTTCATGTAGAAGGCAGCCTGGGATGTTGTCAGGTTCCATGGATGCTGTGTTCTTGACTTTGGAAAGTGAGGGTTTTACCTGTGCAGCCATGATTATAGGAACTTTGCATTCTTCCAGTATAAAGGTGGGCCCTTTAGGGGGTAAGAGGGGGTTAAAGTTAGCACTGAACCTATCTGCCAGGATGTTGGCAATATCAGTTGGTTCTGTATATTTAGTGTCATTGTGTTGTAACTCAGAGCAGATCTGAGTGTTGCCATTGAGATTTCTGACATAGCTATAGAATGCTTTGTGGTTGTCTTTAGAATCAGTGGCAATTTTGTTTTCATAACTAGCTTTATAGTAATAATAGAGGAAAAAAGTAAAAATTATATTACATGGGCAAAGATTTTTTTTTCTGGAAGGAACAAAAGAGGTTTGTCTTTATTTAAGAAAATAAGTAAAAATGAAAGAAGGATGGATGTTATCATAGATGACAAAGGATATATAAAATACAAACAAAAAGATATTCTCGAGCTGGTAGAAAGCTTTGTTGAGAAAATGTGTGAAAAGAGGCAATGGATGGGCAAAAAGAATGGAAAGAGAGAAAAAATATCTTCTTACAAAGTAAGGATTTTTTTAGAAAATGATATAACAGAAGAAATAGACAATATGATAATATGGATGAATCAGCACTAGGACTGGATTGTGTAAGTTATGAGTATTAAAATGAAATGAATAAAGATGAAATAAATGTTTTTAATATCAAATGAATGGATGAAGGAGTGTATAATAGAAGAAAACCTGTGGTGGTGTGATAAAATCTGTATGGAAAAGCATGAAAGAAAAGATATAAAAATGAAGGCTCACAACACTAGGGAATTCTAATTCTGACTATAAAATATTTATGAAAATCCTATAAAAAAGGATAGCAAAAGTATTGGCTGAGGTAGTCAGAGAAGTGATTTGTGGTATAAAAGGAAGAGAGGTGAAAGAAATGTTAATTTTAGTGAAAGATGTAGTAGAGATAATACTGAGAAAAAATAAAGAAGTAAGACTGTTGGGACATGATGTAACTAAAGCATTTGATAAAGTGAGCAATAAAACAACATGGCAGAATTTGGAGGTATATGCATAGGAAAACAATATTAATGTAATAAAAAAATGTTATGAAAATTCATGGGTACAAGTTATGATAAATGAGTATATGGAGATTAAATAAACATTAAGAGAGGAGTAAAACAGGTTGCCTGATGGGTATGTGCCTATTTGTATTAGCAATCAAAGTGGTAGTACAGACATGCATGTATGAAATGAAGGAAGCAATAGGTGAGATGAAAGGAAATGTTACATTACCTATATATACAGTATATATATATATATATATATATATATATATATATATATATATATAGATATATATATATATAGAGAGAGAGAGAGCATATACACATTATTTAATTCTAATAAAAAAGGTAGATAAGTGAGGTTGTAATAAAGTTCAAAAGGTTGTTACAAAGCTGGCCTATAGTTAAAATGAAGTATAAATGAAGTGTAAGGGATTTGGTGAGATAAAAAAAATGAATATATGTGACATTTAGTGAGTATGAAAGTGTTGTAAGTCAATGGAGAAAGATACTGGAACAAATAAAAAAATATTTTGGTGGAAAAGGTTTTACTTATCATTTCAGAAAAATAAATATATACTGAATACTTATGTATTAGGAAAAATAGCATATTTAGGGGAAATATTTATATTTCCCACTCAGAACTGCGGTGGTGGTGCTGTGGTAGTGTTGTAGCCTCACAGTAAGACGTTGTCCTGTTCGATTCTCAGCTAAAGCGTCTTCTGTGTGGAGACATGCATGAATGGGCGTACCTTCATTGAATGTTGTGCGTCAGGGCTGGCAACTCAGCACATAAAAATCTACTGCCAATCATTAGCGGACTGGAGTTCTGCTGTGGTGACCCCTAACCGGGAAAAGCCGAAAGACACAACAACAACATTTATATTTCCCACTCAAATGTAAAAAGAGTAAAGATTTTTTTAGCTTCATTTGGGGTTGAAGACTGAACTTGATTAGAAGAGGAATAATGTATAATAAGAAAGAAGAAGGTGGTACACTTAGCATCTTAGCATTTATTTTGGGTAATGAGAAATGTAAAAGAAAGGCAAAGAAATGATAGGTAAGATGCTATATAAAATATATGGAAAGAGTAACAGGGAAAAGAAAAAAGGCAATAAAAGGTGTTTGAACATTTTTATGAAGCAGAGGATTTTTTTGCACAGAAATTTATTAGACAAGTTACCAATGAAAGGGAAAATCAAATAATATAGTGAGAGAGGCAAGAACATACATTGATTGTAGTGAAAAATAAATAAAATGTTTTTCAGCACTGCAAAAAGAATAAAGATTTTTGAGAAGTTTAAAAAATGAAATAGATGTAAGGGTTTAAAAATATAAATTTGAATATGATATTATATGGAAAGTATGATAAAGTAAAGAAATGTGATACTGTTAAATGGGATAAAGTACTGTCTGTGACAGTATGAATGCTGTGGAAAAAAGACGTGAGAATTTGTTACATAATAAGAAAATGGAAGAGGCTGCTGTATTAGCTGAAATAAGATGGTTGTGGAAGAACGTGGGGTAGAAGATAACTATACAGTAAAAATAATTGAAGAAATATGACTGTTAGGTTTTTAAACCAAAGTAGAGCACAAAGCACACCAACACAGAGAACAGGCTGTATAAACGAACGGTCATACAATAAAGCCCAAGGGAAGCTGATTTATTTTGCTTTGGTTTAAAGAACTGTTAAGTTATTTTGTGTTGATAACTTTTAAATAATTTTAAGTATGAATGTAACACAAATGAGTGTATACATAATTGATTTCAAATTTTTATAGGATATAAAATTAATTTAAGTGTTGATAAAGCACCCTTACTCTTTTCAATCAGTACCATAGGATCTTTCACATCCATCTGAGCTAACACCAGTGTAAGAAGATGGGGCTTCAGTTTACCATCTCATCCGAAAGTCAGCACACTCAGGAAAGCACCCTTTCCCCATACTGCACTGTAGTGTCAGTACTGGAAAATTAACCCAGCTATTTAAAAGGATGTGTTTTCTTTTGTGTTTGCAGGATGATATGTGTTTGTTATGTGTAGATCATAGATTAAATTGTAAATTTGTGCTAATTAATGAAGTAAATCTGTGCTTGGATATGGAAAAAGTGAAATCTGGGAGATGTGTCATTACTTTTAAGTGAAATGTGCATTTTTGTACTGATATATGTAGAATGCATACTTATGCTGTATGTTTGACAGTAGTTGTTTAGTAGACTTTTATTCAGTTTAGATTTTGTGTATTTGTGTTGCTCAAGTTTTAGTTGTTTTAATTTTTTGCCCATATCCCTTTACACATTGTGACTGTGAGGGGTGAGACTGTAGATCAACACTGGCTGATCAAGAAATTCATTGAAGGAGTTCTTCATCACTGCCCTCCTCAGAGGAACTCCTCTCTTCCATGGAACTTGAACTTCATAACTGACCAAATCCCCCACCCCCCACCCTTCATTTAACTTGCTAGCTCAGTGTCATTAAAGTTTGTTCCTGAAAAATTATTTTGGTGGTCATATGCATTCTTTTACAAGGACTGGGGGTCCCTTAGAAATACCTCCATTTCCTCCTGAAAATGGTATCAAAGTTGTCCTTAAACCGGTCATTCTGCTCAATGTTTTATTTTCTTTTTGGGGAAGGAACCAGTGTAAAATGAGCCCTTCTCACCACTGACATGATACTTGAAGTGAGTGCAAGACTATGGCATGGCAGAATAACTTTGTCTTCTTTACTACAAGAAGGATAGGGTGGTAATTGTCAACCAGTCATTTTGAAGTGGTTTGTAAACTGCATTATCTTCTTTGGGGAGAGTCACTGTAAAAATAAATCATAATATCTGGTTTATCCACCTTCTCTATCATTCTAATTATCTGTATTTTCTCGGTTATAGCTCATACCCTTCCAAGTTCATGGCAGGGCTTGTAAAATTAAAGTTACTGATGTAGATTATGTGAGAGAGCTTATATTCCACATTGCTGCTTTTTTTAATTTTTAGCCATTTTCAGTACAGGTGGTCCCTTAGATCTGCCAGTGTTAAAGTAATTACGCTGAAGTCATAATGGACATTTTCTCTTTCATTTGGCTCCATTTTTGACTTTATCCAGCAGAAAATCTTGGAAAGATACTTATAGGTATTTTGCCATTTGAACAGACAAGAATTATGTGAACCACAGGTCAGCCCCATGAGAGAAGGTGCAACAACATCTGATAACTCTGTGACAGATCATTCAATTACTCCTTTGAAAAAGTACATTTGTAACAACTATCTTAAATTTTTGTGCTGGCTCCCAGGGCACATGCATTGCTTCAAATCAGTAAAGCATTCTTTAAGGCCACTTTATATTTAAAGCCCCAGTCAGAAATGCAGACTTCCTGCAAAACCTTTATTTTAGAAATGTTTTCTCAGACATCCTTTGAACCAGCAGTGAAGGCAAACCTCAAATACCAGTCTAAAGAAACACTTTTCATAGTAACTATTACTACTAATAGGAGGATTTTTAAATTATAAGTTTTGTTAGTCAAATTCCTCTAGCTGAAGCCAGTCCCTCACACTGCCACAATACATCAGAGAAGGGAAGTAAATGCAAATGTGTGGGCTAGGGGTAGCTGTTGGGCTCACCAAGACACTGCCTGGTGGTAGCCTGCAATGTGAGTGTATGGAAGCATACACTTGCATAAGGAAGGCATTTGGGCCACTGCAGTGACATGGATCATATACATCCCTACCCAGAGGTGGGGTTAAGCTATTAGAAAATGCAGTCATTGCTGGGGATGCTGGAAAGGGCATAAAGCACCCTCATAGCTGACTGAAAGATGCGCCCCTCCAGATAGCTCTCACCCTGATCCCAGATAAAATTTGTGGTTAAGGGAATGAATGAACTATATCCAAGTAGGGTAGGCTTGATGGTTGGCAGACAAGGGGACAAAAATTACTTAGGGAAAAAAATCCCCTATCTGCTATTCCACACAGAGAAGATGGTCTTGACCCATCCTTCCTGCTCGAAGTAGCAATAAAGACCAATTTATACCATTCAGTAACTCTCCCAGTCTTCTTTCTTTGTTATATTAACAAGGGGAAAACCTTTTGTCTTGCATGACATTCTGTCTGCAAAGAACACAAAGAATTTATAAGTTAGCAAATGTTTTATACTCTGCAAGGGAAAGACATCCAGCTGTCCAAGATCACTCTAACAAGATGATTATCAAAGTACATAAAATGTTTCTACCTTGAGATGCAAAACCCTACCCATATTCCCCAGAGCACACTCTAGCAGAGTTACAGTGACTTCCACACCATTCCCCATAATGCTTCAGTGGATGATATTTTACAGCATTCACATGATCTAATCTTAACATAGACATGACCTCCAAAGCAAGAGCATCTTACTACTGTCAAGAGGATGTTCTCATAACCAAGACCACCCTGGTAAGATAGCTAGGGTTTCTAACCTGCATATCAAATAAGGACTACTATCAAATACAGTAACTCTGTACTTATCATAATGACAGCACTGTAAGAAGGGCATCCATATTCAGTAAGACTTGCCAGCCCAGATATCCCCCTTCGCTCATTCTGCTGTAAACAAGATAGCCTACACATGCAGGTTGCACCATTCATGATCATACAAGTTACAGTATAAAGGCCTGCTCTCTTTTCTCCTTCTCCTTCCAAGGTTACCATTTTTTTCTGTGAGACAGCTAGGCATGTGGTCATATATCAGAAAACTGGTGAGCTGCAGCAGGAGAAGCATAACAGGATAAGGAGAGAGACAATCAGCCTGGAAGTTCTGAATGCTGACTGGCCTAATGTCTGTGGTATATAGTCTTACAAACATGTTACTGAAGACAACTCATTTCTTACAGATTTGTCATTATGGTTAAGTACACTACTTTAATTTCCTAACCATAGAAAAACTCATGTTTTTGATCATACCTTAAAACAAGTTTCTACATTAATGGATTATGTTGGTATAATAGATATGATGCTGATATCAAGGTGAAGGGTGAAAGTGTAATTTCTAACCCCATCTCTCCTTGATGTTTAAGTGCAGACAGTGCAGTTTGATCAGGCATTTTTGACCTCTCATTATATTAACCCTCATAAAGATTTATTTGACATTAATTGGAAATATTGCATTGGCCTTAGTCACTGTTTGTCATACTTAGGCTATTGTCTGTCTTGACTTCAGTTCTTGTGGAGTCACATTTATAGGGAAAGGACCCCTAGTACATGATCATGAGATGTCATTAACAAGCCTTACATGCATACCCAAGGGCGTAAGAACATCAAGCCCCAGATCCAGCTGTGATTTTAGACCCCTCATCAGCTGCACAAAATAATGCACTATCTTTTGTCATACATTGAGGGTTAAAATGCACAATGCTGCATACATTAATAATTCTTCGTGGTTTACAGCTTTTAGCAACTCTGCCTGCTTAATAAATGTCATATTGTGCCTTTGTGTCTTTAGCATTTTCTAACATGGTTCACTCATGAGACAGTGCTCGTAAGCTATGCACAAGATAGATGTGTGCAACTGCAAGACCCCTAATTTGACTGACACACCACATTTTTTCTGCCTGTATTTTGTAAAGAAGTAATCCATGGGTACTGAACTTTGTATTTGGGTGTATTTGGATGGTTTGCTTAGATAACAGAGTTTAATCTTTGATAAGGACTGTCAGACTTCTAGCAATTATCTCAGATTTTACTACGTCCTGATTTGACAAGCACGCTACATGAGCCTTGTTTTATCTGCTACATCAAACTGAAAAAATTTGAGACTTTGACACCTTCAGATAAAATGATACCAAGATTTGTTGTCATAAAGTTATTTTTATAAACACCCTTCTGCTAGCTGTTATAGAATTTAAGATGTAATACGCTCAAACTAAAAAATGGAAATCAAGGCATTACAAAGTACAAATTAAGCACAGCCTACTATAATGTAAACAAAATTATGTACATGCAGTTTTTTATTCCAGCCCCTTTCAGTAGCCTGAATAATACGTTTGTTGTAACTCATTCTGATAAAAAGAACTGTCAAACAGCTCATCACATTCTAAGTACATGCAGAACAGGATTTTTTGTTAAGGGGAGGCAAGCCCACTTGCATTGCCCCACCCTACATTCAGGTCTGCTCTTCCCACACATTTGGATTTCTAAATATGATAACTTTAAGATCATATAACAGAGTAAAAAAGATGACACTTCTTTATAGCCATTATTCAGTAATCTTGCACTTCAGTAAAACAAGAACCTTAATTGCCTGCAACTTTGACGTGCATTTAGCAAAAAACAAAATGAGTTTCAGCCTAACAAATGCATCTGTTATACAAAGTTGTTTTCCATTTTAGGCTGTTTTAAATAACCCAGTGTAAGCAGTAGCCTCTCCCATTCTAGGCTCTTTTAAATGTCTTATCTAACATGCTGCCCTTACTTGAATATACTAGCCTCACCATCACACAATTGTAGATGAAAGGAAACATCACACACAAAAGGAAAGACTGCTGCCTGTACACTGTAGAAGTCCCATTGGCAGTAATTTTCTGTGGACAGCAGTGCTTCAAAGTTCGTTATCAGGGAATTGGAATTAAATGAGTTTGAACTTTGTGTACTTTACATTCAATAAAGAATAATCTGCTTTATTATCAGCTTTTGAATGTATTGCTTATTAATGCGATCAGCCTGAAGATACAATCGGCATTATGGTGCCTTATTATGAATATGCAAATAAAAATATAGGTTGTGTGTTCATACTTAGCTGGTTGGAGAAAATGTTTACTGGTACCTAAGATACCAGTGACACGAAGTAAAGATACAGTTATAAATTTCACATTTGTACATTGAGTTCTCATGCTGCTGCTACCCCTCCATTACATTTTTTATGAGATGATATATTGTAAGTATGTGATAAAAGTGAAACGTGTACTAAAGTTCTCATGCTAGACATATTGTTAGTATAAAAAGCAGTGACCACTCTGAATACATGCAGTGTTTTTTCTGTTTCAGTTGTACTTTTCTGTATCTTTCTTTGATGGATATAATCTGTTTGATGCTATCATCTTTATGAATCGATATAGGACCTCCAGAGTGAATCTTCACTTTGCTTACATATTTCAGTAGTCATGATACACCTTTGAAGGTCACACTAAATGACCTTGATCTGGGTAAATACTGCCTCTTGCAAATTAATTTGTACTTAATGATTTATATCATATATTTGTCACAATACTTGTATATCTTAACACTGTTTAAAAATCAATAAAATGATTGGCCTTTATCAAAGGATTATATATAAATGAACTGACACATTAAAAGGACCTAAATAACTATTTTAGTTTGAAAGGAATCAACAACTTCAGTCAAGTAATAATCAACTGAACTCTGCACAGAAATACAGCCTCAGTGTGGGATTTCTGAGATTTTCTTATTCCCCTCCTTGGCAAGCATGTAAAGCAAGCTCAACTTGTGAGGTAATCATACCTCTCAACTTCTTAGAGCAAGAAATCTGGACAAAGCCATAAATAATGGGGGGTGGGGCAAAGGCCCAAAAATAGGGACAATTTTTAAATATTGCTCTTATAAACTTAGTAAGTTGATAGCATAGCAGGTTTTGCATTAGCGTGACTTTTCTGAAGAGCATAAAGTCTGAAACTTAAATGTCTGTCATTATTTTCTGACACTAATCTTTAGTGACTTGCTCGGCAGCCACAGTGGTGCAGCAGTTAGTGTTGTCACCTCACAGCAAGAGGTTCTCTGGTTCGATCCTCGGCTGGGGTGTCTTCTGTGTGGAGTCTACATGTCCTCCCTGTGGTCGCGTGGGTTTCCTCCAGGTGCTCCGGTTTCCTCCCACATCCCAAAGACATGCTGTAGGTGGATTGAACACACTAAATTGGCCCTAGGCATGAGTACATGTATGTGTTTGCCTTCCATGGAAGGTTGGGTGCCGGGCTGGCAACTCGACACTGTAAAACTCTACTGCCAATCATAGGCGGACAGGTGATCTGTTGTGGCAACCCCTGACTGGTAAAAGCCGAAAGAAGAAGAAGAATCTTTAGTGACTTGCCAATAATTTGTCAGAAAACCACAGTTTTATGAAAAATGGGCCAAAAATATGAGGCAAAAATATGTACATTTGAGAGGTATAGAGTATTATACAACTAAGCGTGCCTTTTTTTTCTTTTAATTGAAGAAAGAATAAATGACCTCACACAGTTTTCTTACAAATCCACACATTTTATGAGGGCTAGAGACAAATTCTGAGGCAAAATTGGGGACTGCTGAGGGTATGAATCTTTGGCTGAGATTAGACAATGACTAGAAGAAGGCTTGCTCAATTTAAGACATCTGCAGCCTTAATAAAACAAAGTAAATAAGTCAGCAAATCTAGCTACAGTAATCTAATTGCAGGATTAGTAAAAGTCTTAAACCTAGCTACAGATTACAGGGCCACTTATCTTAATTTGAGTAGTCAATCATGGATGACTAGTTTCATATCTTAGTTTGAACTGGCTTGCAGCTACAGCTTTGGGCTTCAACAAAATCAGCTGGAGAACAGTAAATAATAAAACTCAGTGGGAGTCAATGAAAAAGGCAAACTGACACACACCTTCCAGAGAGTCAAAGAAAACAGGAAACATGGCCAACATGGCAACTTCTATCAGATCATTTTAGGGTATAACAGAATGGAAAAAATGTTAGCCTCTTGCAATGATGCAGGGGCATTAGTACTGCAGAAAATATGAAGCTATGATGGAAAACATATTCTAAGAGTTTCTCCAGTTCAGTTCTTGGCCTTCTGTATAGAGTCTGCATGTCCTCCCTGTGTTTGCTTGGATTTTCTCCAGGTGCTCCGTTTTCCTCCCACATTTCAAAGACATGCAGTAGGTAGACTGAACATGTTAAATTGGCTGTAGGTGTGAGTGTACATGCATGTGTGTGGTATGGAAGAACTGCAAAGATGAGGCTTCCCTGCAAAATGCTTTAATGGTATAACCAGTTTTTTTTGTATGAAACTCAACTTTATTACTCAACAACTTTAAAGTTCATATACACAATTTGTTATAACTTTCACGTCATTATATCATGGTCCAAACAAATAACTGCAACAAAATTGCTATGCCTATGTTATATTTTGTCAATCACAACAATCATTGTTTTCCTTGATTATATAGCACCATTCTCTGGGTCAGTAGAACCTCACTCACAGAGATCACTTGTTTCTATACAATTTACATTCCAGTACACTATTATTCCTTTCTTTTTCTTTAATTAATTAATTTTTCAAAATGAGAGCCCATAACTTGGGTAATTTTTGAGTTTCCAATTTATAGTCATAACCTTCTTAGCAGCCATTAAAATCAAGGATAGTGGAGCCCCATGACAACTAAGGTATTCTTGTGAAATATCTAGGCTTAATAAGATTGACACTGTCAGAGTGATTTCCTTCCAGGTAATTTCCTAATCAAATAGTGAAACGCACCTTTAAAGTCAAATTCATACAATCAAAAATATATGCTCCAAATTAATTCTGTCTGTTTTCTGACACCTCCAGCAATTTCTTGATGTCTGGGGAAAATTGTTTGTAGCCTACCTAAGTATCAAAATATTTATGAAGACACTTCCAAGCAGAAATGTTGAATTTTCCGGACCTTGTAGCATATCTTGGGGCTATGCAAAATCATTGCTGTTGATCTTGAATTACAGGAGTTCCCAGAATCTCATTGCAAACTTTCCTTAGGCTTCAGTCATTTCCCAAATAAATATTTTTTTAATCACTGTTGCTGATCTGGCTTCTGCCAATATATTTACTAGTTTAGGTCTCTCTTCTGTATCTCTACTTCTTTGCTGTATTATCTTACCTGCTTATCTTATTAACCTATTATATTCCAAATGCCATCTATCTAATAAGTTTTGTCCTTTCCATTCCATAACTTTATCATTCTTAATTATCTATTCCCAATGTATAGGATACAGTTCTACTTGGAGCCACCTCTCTCCTGCTGAGCACATTCCTTTACTTCTAGCTCAATTCTGGCTTATCCTGTTGATGTCATCTCTAGGAATTATTTTAAGGATGTTTATTTAAATAGCACTTCACATCTTTTGTACATACAGTTTTCCAGAAATCTCTCTGTATTATTTTCAATTCCTTATATCCAGAATGTGAGTTTCTCCATCTTTCCTATCTTTTAACTTTGCCATGTCATCATCTTTTTTCCTTTTAGGG
Organism: Protopterus annectens; assembly: GCF_019279795.1. Classification (NCBI taxonomy): domain Eukaryota; kingdom Metazoa; phylum Chordata; order Ceratodontiformes; family Protopteridae; genus Protopterus; species Protopterus annectens. The sequence goes on along the minus strand of NC_056743.1, from coordinate 1,232,585,081 downwards.
CATAAACAAGGACCCCAGATAAATAGATTATTGTAACTTGTGGGTCCTGAAAATTGCCTCTATATTAGGTATTACATGCCTTCCATCCTCATGTGGTTCAAGTAGCCTTTCCCACTTCATCCTTGGTGTTTTTCACTCCTTCCCCAAAACTGCTGTATTGTCCTATTTAACTTATCCCAACATTTCTTGTTAAGTTGGTAATAATATGCCTAATCTACAAATAAGATCTGCAGGGTCACAAATATTTTTATGGCCTGCAGTTTGTTTTCTTTATCCATATGTAATATTGTCCATTTCTTTATGTATACAAGAATTTTGTCACTACGTAACATTTCCATTTTTTATTTATCAAATAATTTTGTCATTAACTTCTTGCCTCATTTCTGAGGCAGCCAAATTCACTTCTCTCCTAAGCCACACCCCCAGATATATCATGTTCTTATGTCCTCATGAAAATGGGAAGCTCTGTGCCATATCAAATGTAGCAGTAATATTCAATACAAGAACCTTTGATGTTAAGTTGTCTATCTCGCCTTCATTCTTGCTGGATGGGTTCGGAGCCGAACCTCGGCTCTGACTCGGCCACTCTAAAAGCTTGAGAGCTAGTTCCACCGGCTCGAGGCTCCCCTATATCCCACAATGCTAGGCGGTAACTCCCCAGATCTCGTTTGCCGCTACAGCGATCGAGGTGCTTTCCTACCGGCTCAGGTTAGTTTTTGAAAAGAAACTAGTTATTTTCTTAGCTTTTTTCCCCTTTTTAAGTTAGTTTTCTAAATAGTTTTATACAGTGAGTAGTTCCCTCCCATTCCCAGTAAAATTCCCCCTTTTTTCCTAAAACTCACTAGAATTCTTCCCTTGGGCCTTAGGCCCAGTCCCTCCCTTCCTAGTAGTGAGTGACTGTGTTTATAGGGATTTATTTGTCTAAATTACTTTTAACTTAATTTAATTTAATTTAGTTTAAATTAATTTCTAATAAGTGTAATCGGTGTGTGTGTGTGTTTGTGTGGTTACACTTTCTCTTCTTAGACATGTCTAAGGACTCAAAGGTCTCAGGCTTTAAGAAGTGTGACTCGTGCTGTCAGAAGATGTCTCTGACAGACGGTCACACTTCTTGTGTGTACTGCCTGGGACCTTTGCACCTGCAGGACTCATGTGCTGTTTGCCATGGCTTCAGCCCTAGAGTCCTGCAGGAGCGTAAAAATAAGCTCATTCTGAGGGGCTTATTGAAGCCTGAGGGTCCCCCAGCTCAGTCTTCGGGGAAACCCTCGAAGCCTACCAGACTATCGGCTCCGGTATTTGAGTCGTCTTCTGGGGCTTCGAAGGCTGTTCGAACATCGTTTCCGGCCGGAGCCGATGACTCTCGAACTCTTGTACCTGCTATTTCCTCGGCTCCGGCTGGAGCCGAGGCAGACATTGGTGAGTCGGCTCCGATCAGGTTGTTGGAACCGACCTCCAGAAAAAGGTCCCAGTCACCATCTATCGGCTCCGTTCATTCGGCTCCAGCATCTCCATTGCTGTCTGAATGGAGCCATAGATCTCACTCCTCTAGGTCGTCGAGACTTTCTGATCATGACCTTCAGAGAGTAGTGAGTCGACTTCTTAAGTCTGAGGCACTGGCCCAGATGCTTCAAAGCCCGACTCAACAGTCGATGGCTAATCCTATCATTCAGAATATTCCTCCTCGACTCCTTTGAGTTTGGAGCCGGGGCGGCTCGGACCTGAGACTGTGGCTGCGTCGGAACCGATACCTTTGTCTTTGGTACCGTCGTCTGCTCCGATTTCTTCCTTGGAGGAATCTTGGTGCCGGATTTCCCTCGTCGGCTCTGAGGGGGCAAGTGGCATCGGACCCTTGTCCAACCCTGCTCTCCCTCTCTGTGCTTCGGCGCTGGTGAGTTCGGCTCCGACATTGGCCTCGGAGCCATCACTGTCGGTGCCGGGGGAGGTTTTCAGCTTTTTGGAGTGGAGACCTCCGGCCCTGCCTGACAGGGATGCCTTTGAGGTCATGAGGAGCATGTTAAAACCTGGTTCAACCCCACAGTCGGCTCCATCTGCCCCCCCCCCCTCCACGGTGCCTCTGGTGATTTCTGCTCACTCTCTTATCCCGGATCGCAGAGAGCCAGCTCCTCAAGTATCCCCAGTGGGGATCTCCTCCTCTTCCGAGGCCTCTCCTGACCTGGTAGGAGAGCCTTCTAGGAAGAGGCAGTGCAAGAGGAAGCACATCGACTCCCCTGAGTCTGTCACCTCTGACACAGATTTAGAGGATTCTGAAGGTCCCCCTCGTTCCCCCTCTGAAAATGTCTCTTTTGCAGACATCCTCGAGATCTTAAAACAGAGGGGGAATTGTCCAGCCCTCAACCCTTCAGAGGATGAATCAGTGTATCTTGAGGCATTTGGCTCTTGCCCTTCCACCTCCTGGGTGTCCCCTCCATTTGACCCCCTTATGCAGGTGGTGGCAAAGAAGGCCTGGACGGCTCCTGACACTGTGGACCCCAACCCCAGGAGACCTTCAAAGTTTATCACCGCCCCCAAGGACAAGGAATTTTTGACCAAAGGCATCTCTGTGGATGCTATGGTGGTGGCTGCAGCCACCAAGAAGGAGCTAGCAGATCCTTCAGTGCCTGTCCATCCTCCTAACAAGGAGTCTAGGACTATGGACAGGTACGGGAAGTGGATGTTATTGTCAGCGACCTTTTCTATGCACTCGCTGAACTACCTGTGTCATTTCACTTGTCTCCAGAGAGATTTGATCAAGGAAGCGAGTGAAATGTTAAAGGACCCAACAGCTGCGGGTTTTCAGGACAGGATGAACTCTCAGCTGGCTACCCTCCATTCAATAGTTAACTCCTCCATGCGCCTCCTTTCGTACACGGCTGATGGAGTGAGTAGAGCGGCAGGTACAGGTGTGGCCTTACGTCGGCATGCCTGGATGTGGCTATGTAATTTTGCGGACCCTTTCAAGGCATCCTTCACTAACTCTCCGTTTGATGGATCATCCCTCTTTGGTCCTCAAGTGAAGGAAACCCTGACTAGGTGCGAGACTGAAGGCAAGACTCTTTCTGCTGTGGGAGTCCATTTTTCTACCCCTTCTAGGCCTTACCCCAAAGGCCAGAAAGGGGGAAAGATGTGGTTCCGCAAACAATCTCAAGGAGCATTGCCTGACGCACAGAGTCGGTTCCCCTCTAGAGGTAGAGGGGGGAACAATAATGGTAGACGCCGCCCTAGAGGCAGAGGAGGCCCGCAGAATCAGGGCAGTTGAGAAACCTTCTCCGACAAGCCCTTTCAGAATCCCTGAGGTGTTGCCCAACTGTCCACCTTCGGAGGCAGTCGGGGGAAGATTATCTCTGTACCCAGAAGCCTGGCAATCCCTAACTCAAGACAAGTGGGTACAGACTATCATTTCCGAAGGCTATACAATCCCGTTCTTTCACATTCCAAAGCAAGCAAAAAGATCCCTTCCAGACGTTCCACCCAGTCAAAGGGGGCAAGCAGCTTTAGAAATATCAAAACTGCTTGCAAAAAGAGCCATTCAACCAGTTCCAGCAGACCAACAAGGATCCGGAATCTACTCCAAATTCTTTTTGGTTCCAAAGAAAACGGGGGACTGGAGACCCATTTTGGATCTCAGCAACTTGAACAAGTCTGTCAAGAAAATAAAATTTCTGATGGTCACGCTGCAGTCCATTCTACCTCTTTTGGGGGTGGGACAACTGGATGTGCTCTATAGATCTCCAGGATGCGTACTACCACATCAAAATGAGCCGACGCTCCAGGAGATTTCTCCGCTTCAGGCTGGGAACCAGTCATTTTCAATTCAGGGCCCTGCCCTTTGGACTGACTACAGCCCCCCGAGTGTTCACCAAATGTATGGCAGTGGTCGCCTCTCATCTGAGACGTCAAGGATTCCAGGTGTTTCCGTGTCTAGACGACTGGCTCCTTACAGCCCCCACCAAGCATCTTCTGCTTCTCGCCAGAGACTATACCTTTCACACATGTCAGACATTAGGCATTTCAATAAATTACGAAAAGTCTGTTTTGTCGCCTTGTGTTATTACCTTCATAGGTGCAAATCTAGACGCAGTCAGCATGTCAGCCAGACTCAGAGCAGAGAATAGCGGACATACACAGACAAGTCTCTCTTGTCTTGCAAAGCAGCAAAATCAAAGTCAGACTAGTCCTGAAGGTCTTGGGGTTAATGGCGGCTGCTATCCCTCTTCTTCCTTTAGCCAGATTCCATATGAGAATTTTACAATGGATGCTCTTCACTCAATGGTCGTACCAACAACTTCCAATGTCCCATGCCATTGCGATAACACAATCGTGCAGGAATCATCTTTCTTGGTGGATCACATCCCCCAGCTCTTCCTAGGAAGATCTTTTGTTCCTCCCCCTCCAGTTGCTACACTGACAACGGACGCCTCCCTGATCGGATGGGGGGGCATTACCAGGGCAGGACGGTCCAGGGCATATGGCAACCTTTCGAACGCCACTTGCACATAAATGTCCTAGAGATGAGAGCAGTGCTTCTAGCGTTGCAAGCCCTACAAGACTCTCTTCCCAAAGGGACTATAGCAATTCAGACGGACAATATGTCTGTAGTGTGGTACATCAACAAACAGGGTGGAACCAGATCCTACCCCCATGTCGAGAGGCACTCAGACTGTGGCAATGGGCGATTTCTTCTCAGCGGTTTCTGTTAGCAATGCACATTCCTGGGAAGTCCAATGTGATTGCGGACAAATTGAGCAGAGCTATTCTCATGCCTCACAAGTCGTCTCTGAAGAATTCAGTGTTGGACAAAATCTTTTGAAAGTGGGGCCGGCCTTGCTGCGACCTTTTCGCTACTCCCCAAAACAGCAAGTGCGACGATTATTTCACCCTCTTTCCCCAACCAGGCCATCCCAGCAGAGACGCTCTAGTCCACGATTGGCCCCGGGGACTTCTGTATGCCTTCCCTCCCTTTCCGCTGATATCTCAACTAATACAGAAAGCCATCACTCAGAAAGCTTCCATGATCCTCATTGCCCCTTACTGGCCTCGACAGGTTTGGTTCCCATTTCTTCACCGTTATCTGCTGGAGCAACCCTGGCATCTGGACCCAGTTCCAGACCTCTTGACCCACCAGTCAGGTCAGTTGCACCGCTCCCTCCCTTCTCTGGACCTCACAGCATGGTTTCTCCAATTCCAACTCTAGCCAGGCTTCCTCTAATATCTCACTCAGTCTGAGATATTTTAATAGCCTCTCATAAATCTTCCACTCGGAAGATTTATCATAGTAAGTGGAAACGTTTTTCCTATTGGGTACATTCAAAGGATATAGATCCTTTCACTGCTTCCATTCATTCAGTTCTAGATTTTCTAGCCGAACTTTTCCACTCAGGTTCGTCTCCTTCTACCATCAAGGTTCAATTGGCAGCTATATCCAACTTTCATGTTGGAATCTCAGAGTCCTCCATTATGTCTCACAAACTCTGCAAGGCCTTTTTAAAGGGAGTCTTTCTCCTCAAACCTCCTATCAGGGATCCTCCTCCTCTATGGGATCTCAACTTAGTTCTGACATCCTTGATTCTCCCCCCCTTTGAACCTGCGGCTTCATGCTCAATGAAATTGCTATCTTGGAAGACACTCTTTTTGGTAGCTATTACTTCAGCCAGAAGAGTCTCTGAAATTCATGCTCTGTGTAGTCGATCCCCTTATCTTTTGTTTCATAAGGATAGGGTGTCCTTACGTACCAACCCATCCTTTTTGCCTAAGGTAGTTTCTCTGGCAAATTTGAATCAAGCCATTGATCTTCCTGTGTTTTTTCCTAACTATTCCAACAGATCAGAATAAAAATTGCATTGGTTAGACATTCATCGCCAACTTAGGTACTATTTAGACAGGACCAAACAATTTAGGAAGTCTGATCAACTGTTTGTTTCTTATGCTGAAGGCAGAATGGGCCTTCCAGTTTCTAAAGTATCTCTTTCTAGATGGTTTACTTCATTGATTACATTTGTGTATGAGATCAGACATCAACAATTGCCAACCAAACCCAGGGCTCATTCAACTAGAGCTTTAGCTACATCTATAGCTTTCCAAGACAGACTGCCTATTGATTCCATTTGTGCGGCAGCTACTTGGGCTTCTCCCCATACCTTCATTTCTCATTATAAGTTGGACTTAGTCTCTAGAGGCCGAGCCAACTTTGGTTCCACTGTACTCAAGAGTCTGTTCCGATAGGCCACCCGGGACAAGGTGCTAGGGATGCGGTCCCATCCAGCAAGAATGAAGGCGAGATAGACAACTTAACATTTAGAAGTTATGTACCTACCATAACGTTCCATGTTAGTTGTCTTCTTCTTGCCTTCTTTCTTGTGTCCCACCCTCCTTCCCCCCTAGCCTGGACAGACCTAGAGGAGTTTGTTTTGTGACCTTTACCTTTTCTACCATCTCTATATATGTATTTATATATATATATCTGCAGTCAGGTTTAGGGCACCTTTTAGGCAGCCTATAGAGGTGGGTTATCCATTTTCTTCCATTTTATGGAATTTTCCTAGCTGGGCCTAGCTTACAAACGAGATCTGAGGAGTTACCACCTAGCATTGTGGGATATAGGGGAGCCTCGAGCCGGTGGAACTAGCTCTCGAGCTTTTAGAGTGGCCGAGTCGGAGCCGAGGTTCGGCTCTGAACCCATCCAGCAAGAAAGAAGGCGAGAAGAAGACAACTAACATGGAACGTTATGGTAGGTACATAACTTCTAATTTTGCTCTCATTTATTTTGCAACCTGCCATTTCTTGGTATTTACTTAAATGAAACAAAACATATAGATCCTATTCCAGTTTAACAGCATAAAGTATAATATTGTCTTCAAATAAATATATCTTCTCTTTTTCCATACCAGTTATATCCTCTGGTGATAGAGCTCCTTACTACTATTGCCAGTGGCTTCAAGTACATTGTAAAAACTAATGGTGACAAGGTGCAACCTTGCCTTGTTCCCCTGACAGAGTTAATCTCTCTGATAGTCTACCATTGACTTTAATTTGCAGTTGTACACCAACATAAATTTTAAACTATTGGTTTTGATATGCCATATTTCATTAAAACTATCTTTAAGAATTCCCAGTCAACCATATTGAATGCTTTTTAGCATCAATACCTACTAAGATAAGCTCACTCTTCTTTGCTTCTGTGTCTTTCTGCATCATTATTGTTTTATTGATATTGTCAAATGTCTGCCTATTTTCAATAAAATAACATTGGTCCAGAGCTATAACTCTTTGTAATACTTTAGAAAATGTATTCACTAAAATTATCTTAAAAAAATTAGAAGCAGGATTCAGGACTGATATAGGTCTATAAGAACTAGGATCTGCTTTTTTTTTCTTTTTTGAAGATCACTGAACTTGCTTGTTTCCAGGATTCAGGTACCTCCTGCCTTTCAGAATACATTTGAACAAACTTGTCAGTTATTGTACACCCTAACAGCTTCCAAACTTTAACTGGAATTGCAGCCAAGCCTGGGGATTTCCCTATAGTCAGATGTTTCATTGCATCTTGGACTCCTTGATCTGTTACTTCTATTAACTACTTAGCTTCTAATTCTGTTAATTCTTGATATCTGAACTACCTTTTGAAATATCTTAATCTTGTGGTTGTACTCTAGTTTATTCCTTTCTTTTCAATAAAGATTTTCATAGTATTTTCTGAAAACCACTAATAAGTTGTGGGTTTCTGTCTCTAGCTTCTTTATTTGATTATTCCAAATCTTTGCTGAAAACCTTTCTGCCTGTTGTTGTCTTAAATGCTATGCTATGTACTTAATATACTTTGGATGATTTTTGAACTGTTTCAGTCATGCATTCCTTCATTCATTAAGATTTTCCAAATATTCTGAAAGATAACCATTTGAAATATCAGGACCTGTTGTAGTAAGTCTTGTAATGCTGTGACTAAATGGTCGAAAAAACAGACTTACATATACTAAGTCCAAGACAGCCATTTCTCAGAATATTCTCTTGTATATATAAGTTCAGGGGTGAGGGGGATGTACCCTGCCCCATTGAAGGGTGTAGGTGGGCTTGCCCCTTACACAAAAGAAGTTGAAACAAAAAGAACGTTTTTTTGATATCTGCTCTTCTCATGCATTTTGGGTGTTTTTTACAGCATGCTGGCACTCAGCATTACAAGTGTCAGCACATCAATAGGGAACCATTCTGAAATGCATCTTTTCACCTCTTTAAATTTCTCGTTCTTCTGCATTTACATTATTTTGCATTGACAGTTTAATATTCAGTATGTTCTACCTATAATTGGTATTACTTTCTTCCCAGATCTGTCTCCCATATAAATTCAAGATTACTTTTGTATCCTCCCAAATTCACTGTAGAACTGAGCTTTGTATTGTTTCCTGACCCCTCTTCTACATCCATTTATTTGAACTCTCTTTATAAGTAAATGGGTGGGAAATCTCCAGGGCCTCAGACCTTCTGAGTGTTTGTCTAGATTTAACTGTGTTTAGAGCAGACCATGGTCTGAAAGCAGAAATGCATGAACCTCTGTACTGTTCTTCAAAAGTAAGTGTTGTTGCCCAGGTATTAAGTACAGATGAAGAAAAAAAAGCATATTGTTCCTTTCTCAAATGATTCTCCCATGTCTATAATCTGAAACACTTTAATTTTGTTTCCTAAGGATATTTCTTCTCCTGGAACATGTTCACATCTGAGCCCACCTGAGTCATCCAAATAATAACAAATTAAGTTCCATTCTCCTGATAATATTGTTATCTCATGCTGAAATTATCTAATTTGCCTCAGTGTTGCTTTGACCTCAGACTTCCAAGATGGCAACAGCATAACTTCATCTCTCTCCCAGTGTGAAAACAGAAACTGAGAAATGGGAATGCCATTGAAAATGTTTTTTCTTCTTCGTTTTGGAAAAAAATCAGTTACTAGCTAATAAATACACTGCCTGAATGCCAGCAAAGAAGAAATTTGGAAAACCTGAAAGAAAATCAACCAGAAACGGTGAAGAGAAAACACTGTCTGGGAAGTATTCTGCAGCTGTTCAGCAAAAAGTAGTTCAAGCTTCTGCTTTGCTTCAAGAGATGTCTTCCTTTGATTTAGATGAAAAAAATAAATCAAATGTACTCACAGATGATTAAAATAAATGAAAACTTGATGGAATATATAAATGCAAACATAAAAGGCTGGAAAATTTGAAGAAGCTTTAACTAGTCATTCAGATGAACTGATAAAACTGCAAAAATCAGTTTCATGAAGAAAAAGTTGGCTGAACGTGAGTTTTTTTCAAGAACTATTTAAAAAAATAATAAAGTTAGAAAGACAGAGCACCCAGCAAAAACCTGAGATTGTCTGCTGTACCAGAGAAACTGGAAAGAGTAGACTGTATTAAATTTATAAAAGTACAAATAAGCAACTAGACTGGTGTTCCACAGCAGAAATTGTTAATTGAAAGGGCACATTGAGTGTATACTTCAAACCTGGCCAAGGGAAAGCAGCCAATACCTTATATTAGTAAAGATTTAATCATACAACCAGAAAGAGTTGCTCCTGACAAAATTGTGCCAGAATGGCAAAGTATAAAAATTGGAAACAACAGAACGTTTGTAGAAAAGTATTATTCACTGTATACCATGCAGAAGAGAAGCAAATGTATCCCAGCAATCAGGAAATGTTGAGAGGCAGGTGTGAGATTCAAGCTGCTATATCCAACTGTCTTTAAAGTGTTTTTTTATGCAGAAAAGGCTAAGGAGGAAACAAAAAGTTTATCCAACAAAACATGTGTCAGTAAGCAGAAGGGGACTCTGCTTCTCATTCTTCTGATGGTAAGGTTCATAGAGAAACCTTGTCAGTAAAACATTTACCTGTGTTCCAAAGGAAAATGCTTGACAGAAAGAAAAAAGCACAGAGGTTGACTAGAAGAATTAGTAGTACCATGGAATTGAACCAGAGTTTGCTGTTGGGAGATGGAGATGACCAGGAAGAAGACTAGCAACTCTCAAATTAGTGAATAAATGGTAGACTATAAAGCATCTTATTATATTTTGAATTATGGGCTTCAAAGAAAAAGTGTCTGAAAAACATTGGACTTTTGTTGACTTTGTTAAATTTGTGGGTCATATCATTAATGATTAGAAGGACACTAACTATAAGTAAAACTTGTTTTGTTCTTATTAGTATTTCTGTAAAACATTTCATGATATAACCTGCATGTTGTATACTGTGAAGCAGTTTTGTGTAGTGTGTAGTTAGGGGTAATTTAAATGTGGAGAAGTCTTTTCAGTGAGTGTTGCATGTGTTAAATATATTAAAGTAAACAAGTACTTTCTTTAGTTGGAAGAAATATAGGTTTTACAGTATAACAAGTGAAAAAGGCTGGAGAAAAGCAAGTCTAATGTTCATGTGCTGTGATTCTGGGCTGTTGGGGTGAGGTGGGGCGTAAAAGTGCACTGATTATGGTATATGCAGAATTAGGATACTTTCTCTCCTTATTTTACAAGGGTGAATGTCTAGATTACTACCTTTGGCTTAAGCTGTAAACAGTTATTTTGTAAACATGCTGGCTTTAAAAATAAGACAATGATGACAGCCATGAAAATGCTTAGCTTCTTACAACTGCAAAGATATTAGCTTGTTTGCTTTCCACTGGCAAATGTTCAGTGGAGTTGAGATATCTGCAGCTGGGGGTAGCTGTGGATTATTTTCTGAGTGAAATTTACAAAGACTCATTGCTGAGTACATCTCCATAGAGACATGCTGTCTGTAGGTACAAATAGTTAATACTGAGAATTCTAAGTATTCTTTGCTGAAGGAAATGCAACATTTAAAGGTACAATGGCAGGCAGTTCAGAGAAAAAATAAGTTTGAAAGTATGAGAAGTGGATAAGAGGTAACAACCTCCCTATCAGCCTTAATACTTGAAAGTGTACACTGTTCTACTATCTACACTAGTGTTTTTAAAGACAGCTGGTGTGCTTCTTCTTAGGGCTAAAAGTTAATGTTTTTTGAAAGCATATAAGCTATTTTCATATCTGGGAGAGGAGGAGAGATAAGAAATGAACAGAAAGCAATCAGTGAAAGTGAGAGCATAAACTGTAGCATGCATGCACTTTCACATGAGTAACCTTAATTTTAGGTTACATAATGCCTTTGGGTACAGCCTTCAATTTGAGACAATTGTTGCCTTCTGTTGGGTAAAATTTCATGTTTTGTAAATGTTCATAGTTTTGTGTGTTTCTCCTAAATTAATAGGAGATGGGGGTTTTGTATTTAGTTTTTTGTTTCAGGGTTTCATTAAAACAAAAAAGTTTTGAACATGTGTCATAGGTTCAAATGGAGATGAGAAGAAACAATTGTAAAAAAGATCAGCCTGCCAAACATTAGTATATGCATCTAACACAAAATCTGGAAATACACATTCAAAAAAAATCCGCTATGTATAATAGGTGGGCACAGTAGCTTTTTATCATAATAGCTATGCTGTCCATATTATCCTGGAACATGAATGGCCTTACAGGAACAGATAAAAAGGAAAGCATATTGAATGATATTAAGAAATGCAGAGTGCAAATACCAATGCTGCAGGAGACACATTTGGAAAGAATGGAGCATGTAAGTTTGACAGAGAGGATTTCAGAATGGATATTCAGCGGAATATCAGGGACAGAGCAAAAAGAGAGGATTTCAGAATGGATATTTGGCAGAATATCAGGGACAGAGTAAAAATGGAGTAATTATACTGATTGCTAGAAAGGCTCCAATAGTGATAGATGAGGGAAAAAGACAAACATGGTAGCTGTGTGGTAGTAAGGGGCTATTGGCAAGGGAGGGGGATTACAATGGCTTGTATTTATATTCCACAGAAAACTGCTACTATCGAGATTAAGAAAATTTTGGGAGAAATAATCAGCTTTCAGCAGGGAATATTATTTATAGGTGGGACTGGGATTTTATTTGCATTAGTGAGGATGTACTGGGGGACCTAGAAATGACAATGTAACAAAAGAGGGAAGATTTCTGAAGAAATTTATGAAAATATTTGGTATGGAAGATGTGAATTCAGTAGTAGGAAGAACATAATTTATATATTATTCTCCAAGGTACAATAAGTGGACTAGATTAGACAGAAATTATATTTCACGTGAACGATTGCATTTAATTTAAACCTTCAACAGACATTCAGTAACTATTTCTGATCTAGCACCAGTAAAAACCAAGACAAAAATGTAGGGTAATGATGTAAAAATAAGACACTGATGCTTTCCCACCTTCCTGTTAAAAAGAGAGGAATTTAAGGAGTGAGTAATGGAAATTGAGAGTTATTAATTATCAATGACAAATATCTTCAGAAGTTTTTTATTTTATTTATTTCTTTATTTGACATTTGTTTACTGGGAAAATCCAACTGGGCAAGTGCCCTTTTTCAGTGGAGGCCTGGGGAGAAAAGCTCCAGAATTACACTAATAATGTTATAATTTTACATGTAAGTTCAGATACAAAAAGATAAAAAAAATCATCAGTGTTTGCAACAAAAATTCATACTGTAAATGAACAAAAGTAAAACTGTATTATACAGTTTTTCTAGGTCTAGCACATACTATCATTAATATAATACAGATGAAGTTGTATGAAGCTGAAAGAGTAGTGTTAAGAGAGGAAAAGAAGGTAAGAGGTGGTAACTAAGGGTTACCGATAGAAAAAAAGGCTAAGATATGATTTCAGCTATGAGAGTTGAACAGATAACTAGGTTGGCATTGGACATTGGCACAACCAGTTGTTGGATAGATATTACTTCAGTTGGGATTTGAAGGAAGAGTAGTGGGGAGTGAGTCTGATAGTTTCAGGAACTGAATTCCAGGATTTTGCTACACAGTGTGAATAGAGACTAACTCCAGATGATCTGTGAGGTTTATAAATGGATAGCAGATGCCTATTGGCAGAGTGTAAGTCATGGGATGGGGAGTAATATTACAGCAAGGTTGAGGTAGCTTGTGAAAAGGAGGTGTTATACAGTGTTTTGTGTGTTAATGTGAGCTGATGAAAAGTCAGGTGTGGGAGTTCAAGCCAGTGTAAGGCTTTGAGAGAGTAGTAGTGGTGAGTACTGGGGTGCTGACCAGTGGCAAACCTAGCTATTTTATTACAGCATTGACTGAGTTTTGCTGTTAAGTAACACTGAAGATTAGTTAAGATTGAGGAGGGCATAAAGAAGTGATAGTAAGATATAGGGGTTGGTGAGAGTTTCTTTGGTAGGATTTTTGAGGAATTTATTTTACCCTATACAACATGCTCAGCTTTTGATTGGTCTTTTTTATGCAGTTATTGATATGTAGATCAAACTGGAGATTGTTGTCAATTGTAAAACCTAGCAGCTTGGTGTGAGAGGCAACATTGATTTTGGTGTTATTAAGGGACATCATTTTGAAGGTATTGTTATTAAGGGGAGATTGCTTAGATAGGAATAGCATGAGCTGTGTTTTTTGGGGCTGAGTAGCAGTTGGTTCATGGTAAGCCATGACTCAATAGAATTAAAATGCTTCCTGAGTTATACTTTGAAGATGAGTAAGATTGTTTGAGGAGCAGATTAAAGCAGCATCATCAGCATACTGGATCAGGATAGCTTGTTTTGCAGCAGTATGAAGGTGGTTGATAAAGATGTTGAAAAGAAGTGGGTCTAAAATGGAGCCTTGAGGAACTTCAGTGTGTAGGGGAATAGATTGGAGTTCAATTTAACTGACCGATATCTGTTGGAGAGGTAACTGTTGATCCATTGTTGTGTAGTTTCAGTGAAGCCAAGTAGTGAAAGTTGGGATAGGAGTTTAGGAAACAATATCAAAAGCCTTAGATATGTCTAATAATAGAGATGATACAAGGTAGCCATTATCACATGCTTTATTTACTTTGTCTGTGAAGGAGAGAAGAGCAGTGGTAGTACTGTGAGCAGGCCTAAATCCATGTTGTGTGGGCAAAAGAAGATTGTTGTCTAGTAGGTATTGAAGTAACTGTTTATGGATGCATTTTTCAGAATTTTTGAAAGTGGGGAGAGAATCATGATAGGCCTGTAGTTTGATATTTCAGTGCAGGTGCCACCTTTGTGAAGAGGGAAGATATAGAACTTTTACCAGAAGGTGGGGACATAGGCTTCTTTGATAGATCTATTAATGAGAATTTAAACTGGATAGGCAACAGAGTCTGCTGTCATTTTTAGGTACTCATTGGGGAGATTATCGGTAGAAGGGGAGCATGGTTTGAGTTTGTTTGGCAGGGATTTAATGAAGGAAACTGGTACTGGTTGTATAATAAAAGAGGTGGGATATTAATTATGAGATACAGATGAAGTTGTAGGTGATTGTGGGAAATTGTTGGTAATAGAAGCTTTGCTGTCAATGAAATAAGAGTTAAACTGAGATGCTGTGTCTGAGGAAGTACTGTTAGTAGAAGGTTGAGGGGAAGACTGTTTTCCAGGGTAAAGAATTTTCTTGATTGTATGCCAGAAACTTTTTGAATTGCTTTTGTGCTGGTCTTATGGTTTTGAATAAAATTAATTTTATCTGGGTTTACCTGTTTTTCCACAAGGTTATGTAGTTCTTTGAAGTGTTTTAGATTAGTTTGAGTTTTTTTTTATTTTGAATAGCATGCCCAGGATTTATATCTTTTTTGCATAAGGGATACGGTATAGTTAGAAAGCCAGGGGAGTAGTTCTTTTTAACTTGTTTTTTTTTCTAGCAGGAGCATGTCTGTTTAAAGTGTTTAAGAATGTACAGTTGAATTTTTTGACTGCTCCATCAAGTAGTAGGTATTTAAGGAAAGACCAGTTAATGGTATTTAGAATATTGGTAAAGGTCACCTGGTTAAAGTGGGTAAAGTTGTGTAAACACTTGAATGTATGTTATTTGTAGGGGTGGGTGGTAAGTCTAGTCGTACAGATTGGGTGGTGATCACTAATTGAGTCAGGTAATACTTTGGTTTGTACAATATTACTGGGGTGGAAGACATAGAGCCATTATGACGTGATGAGTTGTTATATAGGTTGGGGTTCTGATGGGTTCTGAAAATCCATAAAGGTTAATAGTGTCAGTAGGGAAACTGGCACTTAAGTTTCAGCCAGTCAATGTTAACATCACCTAAGAGTACTGTTTTTAGTGAAATATTAGTTGATATCCAAGCTAGGATATTTTCAAGAGTGGTAAGATTATTACCAGGGGGTATATACAGAGCAATTAGATACTTTTATTATTATTTAGCTTAAAAATGATAATAATAAGTTCAGTTTTATCAAAAGTAGGTACAGGGTGGTTGTATGTAGTTAGATTAATAGAGTCAGGGTATAGTAAGGCTATGCCCCCTCCCTTTTTTTTTTTTTTTTTTGAGTTGGCCAGCTCTGAATATTTTGAAGTCAGGGGGAAGTATTTCAGTGTCTTTAATTTGTGGCTTGAGCCAGATTTCTGTAATTACTAATATGTTGGGGGAATGTTGTGTCATCGAGGTGTGTCGTTTAGAAATTTTGTTACAAATACTGCACATGTTTAATGAAATAATTTTAAGTTTATTGTGTGAAGTTGGACAATTGATTGTAGGTGGGAATCGTGTAAAGTTAGGACCTGGATTGGGGTGAATATCTCTGCATTGTAGCAGATATTTGAAGAATAAAGAGGGAAGAAAGGATTTGATTTTGGTCATACTGAAAGCCACCTTGATGTTGACAAGGTAAAGTGAAGTTAGTTGCATTTTTGGTTTAAATAGAAAATTATGGTCCCTATGGAAAAGATGAGGGGTGATGGGTAGGGCGTAGTGTTGTTTGTTATTGAAAGAAAATGTAATGTCAGTGGGGGGAGAGTAGGTAGAATTAATGTGAAGTAGGAAGACATCAAGGACAGGGTGAATAGTATAATGGTCAGATTGGCAGGGAGAATCATTGTGATTTTAGGACTGGAGGAGTTATATGATGCCTGAGAGTAGAGATGAGTTGTGTGCTAATATAATGAATTTGAAAGGAGGGGAATAGTGAAAGGGATAGTGGCATTGGGTTAATGAACTCAGGTTAGTTAGAAGGTATGCAGAGAGAGAAATTGGGGTAGGAATATGATTGGAAGGTTTAAGAGTATATAGTAGAGTATTTAGTATGCAGAGGTATAAGGTGTTTAAGCTGGTGTAGGAAGAATATATGGGTGAAGTAAGTGAGAAATAGCAGTTAAGGATATGAGGGCCTACAGATGTAATTTGGAGGGTAGGAGTTATAGAGGGGGAAGGTGAAAGTTTGTGTCAGATGGGGTAGAGAATATAAAGTTGAAAAGTGTGAGCTAGTGATGAATTAAGAATATGTGGGATGGTGTGAGGGTGATAGTGGGTGGAGCTAAAAGAGGAAGAAGTGGGTCATTGTAACGGATTGGAGCAAGGAGAGGAAAGGGTGTGGTTTTGTTACATTTAAATTAAATAGTTATAGCCAGTAATTGGAATAAAATGAAAATGGAGTTTAAAAATAAAGTTGAAATAAAAGACAAATATATATGGTTAGGAAGTAATAGAAATTACTGAGGGACTGACAAAGGTTACAGTATTGCAGAATAAGGGACATCTCACAGAACAAGAGGAGGAGCAAATGCAGAGTACTAAAGAGAAAATAAGGGAGTATCTGGATAATATGTATGAGTTTAGAAAGATTGCAGTTAAGCAATTCTTTTTTTGATAACTCCAGAGCACAAAAACTTTTAGCACAATGACTTTGGCAAAAGAATGCTGAAAAGGTTCTTGCCAAATCTAGGGAACCTATAACAAGCAGAATAATGAGAGATCCTGTAGAGGTTTTGGAGATATTATGGAGATTTCATGAAAATGTTTATAAAGCAGATAAAGGGGGATATCAGGAAAGAGTACAAATGGAAATATTTATGGAAGGCTTAATTATGCCAAGGTTAGAGGTAGACATGTCTCAACAACTAACAGTTAATATAAGAGATGAGGAGGTAAAAACAGTGATGTATAAGCAATCTTCAGGACATTTTCCAGAAGCAGATGGCATTCCTGTGGAAAATTGGAAATTAGGAGGGAGGAAAGTGACAAAGACCTGGACTTTTGTTTAACAGTATTTTAAAAGGAGAAGCACCAACATCTTGGAAAAAAGCTGTGGTGGCTGTGCTACTTCTAGATAGAAAAGGTCCTTCAGACCCAACGTCATATAGACCCATTTCAATTTTAAACCACAATTATAAAATATTTATGCCTATACTAGCTAAAAGAATGGCAAAGGTGTTGCCAAAATGATAGCTACAAATCAGTATGGTTTTGTGGAAAGGAGGCAAACATTTGGCAACATCAATAAAACAGTGATGATCCAGATGGAAGCAGAATATAAGAAAATACTTCTGTTGTTGGTGGGTCTTGATGCAGACAAAGCATTTAACAGTGTAAGCTGAGATTTTATGAATAGAGCATTGGAAGCATTTGTATTCCCTGATACAATAATAAGGTTAATTTGAAGGATATATGAAGGATTGGAGGCAAGAGTTAAAGTGGGTTGGTTCCTCTCAGATAAGTTGTGTTTGAACAGAGGAACCAGGCAGAGGTGTCCTCTTTCCTCTTTGTTATTTGCTTTATATTTAGAGCCACTAGCAAAGAAAGTAGGGGACTCTGAAATACAAGGATATAATTGGTATGGCAATCAAGAAAAGTTGGCTTTATTTGCAGATGATATTATTTTGCACATGATAAATCCAGAAAAGGACATCCCAGTGTTGTGAAATACTTCGAGACAAGTTTTGAGTCTTTTGGGGATATAAAATTAATGAGGACAAAACAAAGGCTATAGCTGTAAACTGGTTGAGCAATGCCAATATTTATGGGGACATAAGATTAACTATTTAGGAGTATGGATTAAAATGCTTTCTGTTATGGCAACTAAGAATATGTGGGAAGAGACTAAACAAAAAAAGATTAAAAAATTGAGAAACTGGAATCTCTTATTTATGGATATGGACAGTAAGATACAAGCAGTGAAAATGTTTTTAGTCCATTTGGTCTTGTACATGGGTCGTGCATACTTTTAGCAACCCAAGGAGAACCCCAACAAAGAATTTTACCTAAGGTAGATAGCAAATGTTGCAGATGTGATAGAGAAGAAAGAGGTCACCAGGAACATATGTTTTGGGAGTTTAATGGGTTGGCATATTTTTAAAATGTTATACAGAGTGCTCTGTCAGAAATATTGGGTGAGCAAATTGCTGTAAGTAAGGAAATGATTCTTTTGAGCTGGGATACAGAATATGAATTGCCTAGACATAGTAAGTCCTTATTAAGTGTAATTTTGTTGGCTGCCAAAAATCAGCAATTAGAGAATAGAAATCAAAGTATCCACAAATTGTATTTGAGGTCATGAATATTATAAAATAACTGGAAGAGGGATCTTTAGAAAAGGGAAGGAGCAAATTACAGAGAAGTACATGGAAATTGTGGGGACAATACATGCATAATAATGTTCAGGAAGAGGAGGACTGAGGTTTAAGGGAAGGCAGCTATTCATATTTTTTTTGTAATGTTAGACTAACGGTAATAGCAAAGAAAATATAACTGATGTATATTGTATTTAAATGGAAAAATGTTAACATTGTTTTCTTTTCTGTTAATGTATGCTTGCCTATATCTTAAGTGATAATTCAATAACAGTGTTTAAGATAAAAAACATTGCTTTGAGCTGCTTTTTTATTGCTCTAGGTAGTAGATAAACATTTGCCATTGTGATTTATTTACATCCCCAATAAGTTTTAATCATAATAAATCTGGCCAATCCATTTTTTTCTCCTCTGATCTGATGCTACCACACATTTTGAGCAATATTACTAGCCCTTTTCCTATCATTACTCATCTCTAAACTATAACCTAACAACCCCCTTTCTTTTATCAACCTCTGTTGTTCTGTTTTATTTAGGTGCATTTCTTGATGCCTAATTAAATTAACCTTTTCCTTATTTAAATATGATAGAACCCTGTTTGTCTTCTTACTATCCACCAGACCATGTAAAATTGTGTCCAGTGTAGCTATTGTTCCTTTAACAGCTTCAAACTGATATTTTTCTGCCCATCTTCAGCTATGTGGTCTAATACAATCCATGTAACCCTACTTATAATTCAAATTTTAATTGTCATTGGTTTCATTTTGAACAAATCACAACATTTAGATAAAGCATTAACCATTTGGTTTCTACTAACAATGTCTAGACAACTGAGAGACTTCCAAGATGGCTGCACATTGAGTAACAGCTTAATTTTAGCTCTCCCGGTGTGAAAACAGAAACTCAGAAGAGTCAGTAAACTCATTTTTTGGATAAATCTTCATAACTGGCTAAAAACCACACTGCCTGGATAACAGCAGAAAGGAAATTCAGAACCTGAAAGAAAATCAAAAACAAAAGTTGAGGAAAAAACACTGACGTGGAAGAATTCTGCAGCTGTTCAGCAAAAAGCAGTGCAAGCTCCAGCTTTGGTGCAAAACATGACTTTCAGTAACCTAGAGAAAAAAATACATCAAATGTACTCAAAGCCGATTAAAATAAATGAAACAGTGATGGAGTATATCAATTAAAATAACAAAAGGCTAGATAAAATGGAAGAAACTTTAAAAAGATATTCAGATGAGGTGATAAAACTGCAAAAATTGGAGGTCAAAATGAAGAAAAGGCTGGCTGAATATGAAACTGCTCAAGAAGAAATGTTTCAAAAAGTAATAGAATTAGAGGATAGAGCATGCAGGCAAAACCTCATCTTTTCTGCTGTACCAGAGTAGCTGGAAGGAACAAACTGTATTAATTTTATGAAAGTACAAATAATCACTGGACTGGTATTCCACAGGAGGAGTTGTTAATTGAAAGGACACATCATGTGTATGCTCCAAACCTGGCCATGAGAAAACAAGCAATCCTTTAATAGTAAAGATGCAATCCTACCAGCAGAAAGAGTTGATTCTGACAAATCTGTGGCAGAATGGCAAAGTACTAAAAGTGAGAGACAGTAGAGTGTTTGTGAAAAATGATTAATCACTGTACACCAAACAGAAGAGGAGTACATGTATTCCACTAATCAGGGAATGTTGAGAAGCAGGCATAAGATTCAAACAGCTGTATCCAGCTATCTTCAGAATATTCTTTCCTGGAGGGACAAAACCATTTTTAATGCAGAACATGCTAGGGGGAAATACAAAAGTTTGTTCAACAAAAAGTGAGCTGTGAAACAAAAGGAGATTCTGCTTCTTGTTCTTCTGGTAATAAAGACCACAGAAAGACTGTGCTAGTGAAACCATTTCCAGTGTTTCAATGAAAAATGCTTGAGAGAGAGAAAAAGCGCAAGAGTTGACTAGAAGAACCGAGAACACATTAGAAAGGAAGCAGAGACTGGATATGGGAGATGGAGATAAACATGAATTAAACCAGCAACTCAGAAACTGACAAATAAATGTGGGCTTATAAAGCATTAATTATATTTGTGAAACATGACAGAACAATAAGAGCTGAAAATATTGGACTTTTTTTACTTTGTTAAACTTGTAGGTGACTCTAAAGCATATGCCCTATATAATTTCATTGATGTTTGGAGAGACACTTAGGAGAGGGGAAGAGAAAGGAAACAGTTAACTGTAAGTAAAACAAACTTTTGTTCTTAACAGTAGTACTTGTATAATGCATGATATCTGCATGCTTTAAAGTAAAGTTTTCACAGTTATTTTCAAGTGTAATGGGGATACTAAAGTAAATAGGTGTCCCTGTTTTTCCTTCTTTTCTCATTATCCCTTTTCAGTTTTAAGAAATATAGGTACTGCAATGTAAAAAAAAGAAGAAGAAAAGTATGTTCAAAAGAGTATGATAGTATGATACAAGGAAACCTTATGTGCTTTTTCTCATTCTTGCACAGGGGAATGACTGGATTAAGGCTGGGTATCTAGTAACAAGTTTTAAGAGAAAGCAAATAAATGAAAAAAAAACATTGAATGTAATAAAGTGCTCCACTAGCAAATAAATAAATACTTGTAGAAGCAACTCTGTATCTGGTTCTCATGTCTCCATGGAGACAATCTGATAAACAGCAATAAAAACAGAACACTTCTTTCTTTTAATGTCTTTCTCTCAATGGCTAGGAGATAATGTTTTCTGAAAGCATTCAAATATTTTCTCATTCTGGGAGACCAATAAAGATAAAACAAAACCAGACAGCACTTAGCCAAAGCCCAGGATATACCATGTTTCTTAGCATGGATAACTTCCTTTTAGGTTAACCTAAGTCCATGAGTGTGGCTGTCAGGTTGGGAAAATTGTTCTTACTAGGAAAGTAAAACTTCAATATTTGAAGATGTACATAGTTCTGTGGGTTAACATTAAGTTACAAGTTTTGAGGGTGTATTGGAGTGCATTTGTTTCTTTTCTTTTTTTTCTTTTTTTTTTTTGTCTGAGAACTTTCAATAAAACAAAAAGTTTTGTAAGATGTGACATAGGCTGAAATGGATATGACAAGAAACAACTGTATAAAAGGTCAACCTGTCAAACAGTGTGTGCATGTAACACAAAAGCTGGCATTACATTCTTAACAAAAACATTGTTACAAATAAAAGGTGGGAATAATAGCTTTTTAACATAATGACCCTTTCAATATTATCTTTAAATGTTAATGGTCTCATAGATATATACAAAAAAGAAAGAATGAGCTATATTAAAAATGTAGAGTGCAAATGGCTATGCACAGGAGACACATTTGAAAAGAACTGAACATGTGAATCTGATAAAAAAAAAAAAGGTTTTCAGGAAGGCTGTTCAGCAGAATACCTGGGACAAAGGAAAAGCGGAATACTTTTATTAATTGCAAGACGAGCTCCAATAGTGATAGAAGGAGATAAAAAAGATAATGGTAGATAAGGGGCTACTGGCAAGGGAGGAGAATTACATTGGCATGTATTTATATTCCAGCTAAAATTGCAATAATGGAGCTTAAGAAAATACTGGGAGAAATAATTTGTTTTCAACAGGGAATATTACTTATAGATAGTGACTGGAATTTGATTTGCAGCAGGGAAGATGTGTCTGGAGGGCCCAGAAGGGGAAATATAACAAAGGAGGGTAGATTTTTTGAAGAAATTTATGAAAATATTTGGGATGGAAGATGTAAATTCAGTACTAGGAGTTCACAGTGAATTTACATATTATTTCCCAAGATACAAAAACTGGGCTAGGTTAGACAGGATTTATATTTCACAGGAACACGTGCATTTAATTGAAAGTTTTGATACACATCCAATAACTATTTCAGATCATGCACCAGTAATAACAAAGATAAAAACACAGGGTAATGAAATAAAAATGAGACACTGGTGCTTTCCACGTATCTGTTGAAAAGAGAGGAATTTAAGGAATGGGTAGTGGAAATTATTTGGGAGTTATTAGAGAAGACATAAATTTCTTCTGAAAATATAGCCAGGGAGTGGAATAAAATTAAAGTGGGGTTTAAAAATAAGGTGGAAATAAAAGAAAGAGAGATATGGTTAAGAAATAAATATTATTTAGAAGGACTGACAAATGTTAAAGTATTACAGAATAGGGGGAATCTCAAAGAAGAAGAAGAAGAAGAGGAGCAATTGCAGAATGCTAAGCAGAAAATAAAGGAATGCCTTGATAATATGCATGAGTTTAAAAAGATTGCTTTTAAGCAACAGTTTTTTGATAATACCAGATCACAAAAACTTTTAATGCAATGACTCATGCAACAGAAAGTAGAAAGGGTTGTTGCCAAGCTGAAAGAGCCAATAACAAGGATGATAACAAAAGATCATATAGAGGTACAAGAACATTTTCAGAAATTTTATAAATGTCTGTACAAAGCAGAGAAATATGGAGATCAAGAAAAGGTACAAATGGAAATGTTTATGGAAAAGTTAAATATGCCAAGGCTAGAGGTAGGTGAGGATCAATTACTAATAGTTAGGATAGGAGGAGATGAGATAAAAATAGTTGTGAACAAAAGTGTGTAAGTAAGGACATGATGTGTTTTTTTTTTTCTTTTTTTGAGCTATGATACAGAATCAGAATTGCTTAGACATGGTAAGGCCTTGCTGAGTCCAATTATGGTGGTTGTCAATGCAAATCACAGTCTAAACCAACTTTACTAGACATAGTGAATATAGTAACAGAGATAAAACAACTGGAATTGAAAGCTTTAGAAAATGGTAGGAGTAAATTACATTGGGAAAAATAGAAATTGTGGGAACAATAGACACATATGAGAAACAATGTTTAAAAGAAGACAGGATTTGAATGAACTATGTAATGTTTGACTGACAATGACTGGATAGATTTTAAGTGATGTATAATGTTTGCAACTACAATTATGTCAATATGGTTTGTTTTTATATAAATATATGATTGCCTGTGGCATATGTGATAATTTAATAAAAATGTTTCTTGTTTAAAAAAAGAAATAATGTCTAGACAACTAACTAGCAACATATTTAAACCAAGAAAAGTCCAATTGCTATATATTATGTTCAGAAGTATTTTAGAAAATCTTTCATTTTCTGTAGGAGGTATTACATCTGTTTGTATGGTGTGTCTACATTCATCTTTAATGGTGCCTCTCTTCTTCTCACTTTTTGTCCCCACTACATGCCTGCTTCCTATTAAAATATCTCTTCACTTAGCACAAAGCACACAATCCTAAAATATCTTTCCACCCTTCCATTACAATCATGGACCCACCCTAAACTCAGCTCACTGCAACTACAGCTTAAGAAAATTGTTTAGCAAAAGAACTCTATCACAAAAAACTACTCTTTAGAACCCTGTTAGAAGCTGCCTCATTTAAATATCTTTTCATGATTTGGCCTGCTTAAAAGCCAAGTAAATTGTGGAGAGTCAGATACTTGTGCATTCCTCTGCAAGGCTTTTCATGGCTGATCCACTATTTCTACTTAATATTTCACTTTCTGCACTGGCTCCTCTCATTAGTGCTCCTCCCATCGTGTGTGAGTGAATTCATATTCATAAGATGCATCATACTGTTAGTGAGCGTTCTGCCACTCCATTTCACTTCTGCCTGTCTTACTCAAAACTCTCCTAAATCAACTTAGCTAATAGACAACATCCTTCAGAGTTCCTCGCTTCCTATTTTTATTATGTCTAATCAGAACTTGCTGATTACTTGAGTACTCCCCGTGGTCCCACGCCCTTGAATCTCTTTAATAGGAAAGAAAAGAGCCAATTTTAGCTGTGTACATCTTACTGTTTCAGGAATCTGTGCTTATAATGACAGAATCCAAACTCTCTCTTGGTCCCATTTCTTTACTCTTTTCCCTCCCACTTATAGGTTGCTTCCTAAAACTCACTGTATTTATATTCTACTTTTCTCACTGTTTATCTTTATTTGCTGTTAAGACTGTAAATACTGAGAATGAGAAATGAAAAAAAGTTAAAAGTTAAAATCCAGTTTACTTGTAATGGGTGATTCACGTCCATTGATGATATCCTATTGTAACAGAGATAAAAGGAATGAAAGTAGAATCTTTAGAAAAGGGTAGGAGCAAATTACATAGAAAAATGGAAATTGTGTTAACAATACTTGCAGAATACTGTTTTGGAGGAGAAGTGAGGTTTAAGGGAAGGTAAGAATTGAGCAATTTATGTAAATTTGGATCGATGATAGTTACATAAAATAATATATGCTATTTATAATGTTTGTAACTGGGAACATGGTAATATGGTTTGTTTTCTTTTATATAAATTTATGTTTGCCTATGTCTGGAGGTAGAAATGACCCTTAGCAGAATTTGTGTAGTGCAGTTTATTTATATAATATTTTATTATTTTTTGAAAAGCAGTTCACCATAAAACATAAATGTGCAATTCAGCTATTACATCCGTGGAACATTAACATACATGTACAGTTTCTCTTTTATCACTTAATGCTCCAATTTTCATTTCTGTTTTGTCACTTAATGCTCTAATTTTCATCTAATAAATCCTACATTTATTAATTTTAATACTTATTCCCACATTTCATTTACATTGAGCATAGTCCAAATATATTCCCGTAATACCAAACCTCCCTTATCCTTTAACAGTCTCTTACCATATCCACAAATATTAAAAAATGCAGCAACATTCAGATATGCACAGGGACATATTTTTTTCTTTTACATTCGCCAATCCCCCAAAGCTCCATTCATACAATGTTTAAACGTGTTTATTAAATCGTCACATTTTAAGAAATGACATGAATACACATACATTAACAGATAAGAAAGCAAACCATAGAAACATTTTCATGCAGTATACATATTTTCCTTTTAAAAATTTTCATTCACTCATTTTCTGCCTTACTTTAAATTTCACTCCTGCTCCTGAACATTAGTCTGCATATATTATTCTCATGCATTCCATTTATTTCTATGTAATTTGCTCCACTGAACATTATTCTGCAATTTTTGTTCACATAAACTCCATTTAGTTCTATGTAATCTGGTCCTTCCCTTTTCTAAGGATCCCACATACACTTCCTTTATCTCCATTACAATATTCAGTAATCCAATTACAGTTAGCTTAGATTTTGATTTCCATTTTCTAATAATTGCTTTTTGGCTTCTGTTTGCGTTAAACTTAGCAATGGCGTACTATGTCTACTCAATTCATATTTTACATCCTTGTTCAGAAGAATCATTTCCTTAAGTACAACCATTTGCTTCCACAACAGTTCTAACAAAGTACTCTATAGGGAATTTTTTAAATCTGGCAATTCATTACATTCCCAAAAACATGTTTCTAATTAATTTTCTCTTTCCAGTCACACCTCCAGCATTTGCCGTTTACCTGAAGTAAAATACTCTGAAGTCTGTTTAGGGTAAAAACCCCTCTGCAAACCCTTCCATACAAACATCCTACACCTTCTGGCCTTTATTGTATACTTGGGAGATACAAGGATACCCTAGCATTGTTCTTTTGTAAATCCCCTTTCCATTATCTTTCCCAATCTTTTCTAACCTTGTCTGCTTGATACATATAGTTATAACAAAATATTTTATATGCCCTACTAATTATCCCCTTTTTAACAACAGCTTCTTTTGTAGACTTAATGAAAAAGTACAAAAGCAGGTCTTTCATTTAGCTCTCCCCTGTCCATTTCTGTTGGCCTGTAATATCACTCATACAGACCTCTCACAAAAAAATTGCTGTGCAGCCCATTCTTGAGCTATATGTAGGCAATGCATGCTCTCCACTGCCACGTTCAGGCATCCTGCTACAGTTTTTCTCCACTGAAGAAATGGATATACAATGCAAATCAAGTGTAGTAATGCTGATTATGACATATCACTATTATTCCTCCCATTCTAAAGAATGCCCAGCATTTTCCTACCCTTTACCCCTTACCAAGGGACAAACATGTCTGGATCATATTCAGCACATCTCTCACTTTACCCATTAGCACCTCATAGTAAAAGACAATATTCTGTCAAATTTTATTTTTCTTCTTCCTCAATGAATACTAAGACATCTAAGTGGGTTGTCACAAGCTAAGTCACTGATGTGGCAACACACAGGGCACATTGAAACTGCTCTCCATTCCCCAAGTAATTGTAGCATATAATTTATATAGCTTTAAATATGGCAATATCTTGCTAGAAGGACTTGGCATGTGTATTCCTTCTAGAAAAAATAAAAGCCTTATAGAATCTAAAATAATTGGGCATCAGAGTGGAGAAATATAACTGTACAGATGAAGAAATATTCATTTTCAAGAGTTCGTGTCTGGAAATACTGAAATATAAAATCTTCCAACTGCAACTACCAGGAATTTTCTCACTGCAAGTCAAAATAACAGAAAACTGGAAAGTTGGGATTCAAAATTTTGATTTATTCCTCACTGTTTATACTTTATAGGTACTTGCTAGACTATGGATCTGTAAGGATCCTTAGAATCCTAGCTATGCATTCCCAAGATATTCTTAGCCCTTGTATTTTAAGTACAAAATAACCCAGGCCATTCTATTTTAGATTTGAATATCCCAGAACTTGGTAGACATTTATATGTTACATCATTTCATAAGGGACAAATATGTGAAATCAGAGATGAACTTGTGGTTTCCCATCCATTCATCCATATTATGCCTGAATAAAATAAAATATGTGTTTAGGAAGACAATTTCAGAGAAGTAGTATTCTCTGCAATACATACTCATCCTTCCAACATGTTCTATTTATGTTGCATTGTACTCAGTATTCTACAGACTACTACAAGGCAACCAGTGTATGGCATGCAAAGCATCCTCTGACCAATACTGATGGATTTACTCCACACTGGCAAGTCAGGTGGCATCAGAAATACTCAGTCTATGGATCTAAACCTCTTCTGCAACATCAACAGAATAGTTTGGAGGGAGAGTTATATCTTACAGAGGATAACACTGCTCTCAAACAGACTTTCCATCCGTGTAAAACAAAGCTCATCCCTCTCCATATTCAAGCATAACTTAGATCTATTGATGGAAAACAGAAAATGTATTCCAGGACTGCCCCTCCTGTACTACTAATGGAAAGAAGCAGCTCCTAAATGAATTATCCCAATGCATGGGTCCCCTCAAACTATCTATGGTATGATCCCAGTTATTCTCACTATGAGTACTATATAATTATTGACTATGGCATGGATAAGGCCAACATAACACCAAATGGAATAGGTTAACATAAGCAGTAAAAGGGAAATTAGCCTTAATATGTCCTGCAAGCACTTACCTATGAACCTATAAAAATCAAGTGTAATAGAGGAGAAGCTAGAAAAGGTACAGTGTGCCATATTTCTACAAGCTGTTGGAGAAGAAACCTTAAAAGCTGAAGGCATTGCTTTTTTACCTTTTGGGAACAACAGAAAGGCAAAAAAAATCCTAATTTAGAGAAGAATTTTTGTGAGCCCAGGAGGAGCTTGCCATTTATTCACCATTTCTAAGGGCATACAAATCTATAGATATTACAGCTACTTTTAATATTCAGCTAATGATCCACCCAAAGACTGTGTATGAAGAGTTGCATGATTTGTTAGTAAGAGACAGAAGAGTTTGTGATATAAGAAAAAAATTAAACAAGGGAAATGATACTAAGGGAAAGAAAAATGAACTTATCAAATAATACGAGTTTCTGCAGAGGTCCAGTGTGTAGGAAATTTGGTCAAGCCAAGCATTGCTGAGGTATTCATGTCTTGAAATGGCAAAAGCTTGTTTTGCAAGTGATTGAAGCAAACAAAGCTAATAGCTATGTAAACTCTAATGTGTGTTAATAGCCAGACTGATCTACATAAGGCATAACTTTTGTGAAGACATTTGACCTGTGTTGAGAGTTTGTGCATACTTTCTTCAGTGTTTTCAGAAAGTCAACAGTTGTACTAATGCAAAAGTCACTGGACCAAAAAAAAGTATTCATAATTGTTATGGCATCTAGCTGATACATGGGCCCAGTATAACATCATTATGGATAATTCATTTATACAACTGGATTTCAGAAATTCCCTGAGCCCAACACTGCATTACTGATGAAACCTGGTAATAAAATTAGAATATTTAATCAGATTAAGATGCGTTGTGTGTATGAAAACTAACCAAGCAATTTATTACTTCAAGTTGTGTCAGTTCAACAATTTAAAATGAGAAACAATATGTTTAAAACAGTAGATAAAAGCCCGTGAATTCATAGTCTGTATATGCAGAAGCACTTGAGGGCACACTGAAGTCAGGGGCAATGATTTGTATAGTCAAAGAAACAATAATTTACATATTTGTAGAGTCAGTGATTCACATGTTTGCAGCAGCAATGACTTGTATACTAATAAGCTTCCGGAGCAGAATGCTGTGAGCAGTCATGCCAGATCACAAAACACAGTCATACATTCATTAGGACGCACTGGAAAATGCAATGCTGGGGTGGTGTGGCCAAGATGGTGAGCAGTTAACAGCACTGTTTTTAGCTGTGCTTCATTTTAACATATCTGAGAGGAGTTTTACTAAAAAAACTCAAACATAACATGTCAAAACTTGATGGATTTATAGTTGAACATGTGCTGAAAGATTTACTACAAAAAAAAAACAAGTTTGAAACTCTTTTAATTGCTTTCTCCTGTCAAGAAAACTAGAAGTAACTAATTGTCTCCTACTGAGATCGCGCATTGAAAAAAGACATATAGGCTATACTAAGAAACATCAATGAGTTATCTGTAAAGATAGATAAATTAGAAAGTAAAATGGATAATTTTAAAGAGGAACATAAAAAAGAAGTTGAACTGCTGAGTGAATCTCTTAAATAATAATCATCACAAATCTAAAGTATAGAAGAGGCAATGCCTGATTTATATGGAAGACTAGTTGAAAATGAGAAGAACACTGAATTTCTTCTGAAACAAAACAACTTATTCTGGGAAAAATAGAAGACTTGGAGAACAGATCTAGAAGGAACAACATCAGGGTTTATGAGATTCCTGAAAAAGAATAGGGAGACAAGATGATTCAATTCCTTAATACATGGCTGCCTAAAACTTTGAACCTGCCTGAAGCTTTTTCTTTTGGCATTGAAAGGGTGCATAGATCATTTTCCAACTCATCTTAAAAAAAAAAAAAAAAAAAAAAAAAAAACTTCACCAAGGTCAGCAATCATAAGATTTTTCTCATGTCAAGGTAAGGATTTAGTCTTAAAAGCTGCCTGGATTAATTATCCAGTTAAAAATGAAATAAAATACCAGAAGATTTGACCATGACTATTCAACATTACAGATGTCAAAGAAAAAAAAATGTGTGCCTCTTGTTAAAAGCTTAAAGAAAAACAATATTAAAGCACAAATCTTGTTTCCAGCAAAAATAAGGATTCACCTTCCAGAAGGGAAGACGATTTTTAACACCTTGGAAGATGCAATGGACATAATACATAGAAATAAAATTGTAGAAAAAAACAGAAGAAACTAACTAGAATCTATCAACTTATTTAAACAGAAATGCAACAAGAGATGGTTGGTCAATAAAAGATAAAAACAGTAAAAAAACTGAAGAACAAATGAAAATCAGTGTATTTCATGGTTATGAATTCTTATTAATTGAAATAAATGCTTGAATACTTATGAACAGGTGCTGAATATTACTTTTTATGAGGTAAATAATTTTTTTTTTCTTTCTTTCCTACTTCAAATGATTACTAGCTCCCTTTTTACAATGTTAGAGTTTGCTTCTTTTAGCTATATATGAAATTAAAGCCACATATGGTCATTTAAAGTTTAAAAGGTTATATATTTTATTAAAAGTTATTCATTATTATGATTAAATTTATGTTAGTTGGCACACTTTCTGATATCTTGGTATAGTTGAGTAAAGTACTATTAAATATAATGCAAGATGCAACAAATGCCACTAAAGTGGGATGTTAAGTTGCATTCTGGGTTCTTAAATTGCTCCAGTAGTGTGCTACTTGACATGCAATAGCACCTAGGAAAGACATGCTATGTTATAAACAAAGTATAAAAAATAGCTTTTTATATATATAAAAGTTATTATTGGAATGATATCAAATAATTAGCGTAAACATTCACACTTTTGCAAGTTAAATCTGGATCATACATAACTGTCATCCTTTTATTGCAAGTTTATATGTTATGTCTATTTTTAAAAAAATACAGTTTGCTTTATATTAAACATCTCATACAAATGGTTCTTACTGAATCATTAAACAGTATTTCTTTAAATAAATAAGTTTTTAGTGCTGAAAATACTTTGAAATATCTTTTTTGTTTTTTAGTGGTTTAGAGGGGTTTGAAGGAACGCTGTGCAATGTAGAGTTGACCTGGATTCACTTGCAAGCATTTTTATATGAATTGTAACTGATGGACTGTTCATTTTCTCACCCTTATTATGAAAACAAGCTTGAAACAACTTAAAGTCATGAGGATTTTTGTGATGATGCGGGAGTTCTGAAACTTCTAAGAGCTGTCCAGGTTGCGTCTTCCTGTCTAAAAGTAAATAATAGTATTTTGAATCATATGCTAAGATGTTAAATTATACAAGTTAATAAGCAAAAGACAGTGAATTGCATTCTAAACCACTGTCAGTTATTACATAGTTATGAATGTTTGCTACTGATAGTATACTTGATATGCAGTAGCACACAGGAAAGTTATGCTATGTTATAAACAATAAAAGTTCAACTAGGAAAGAAAAAGCAGCAAATGCACTGTGTGCAAAATTCCGTCTCTGTGTCTTGGGAATTCGCCCCTATTCAATGCTCATAACAGTCAACACCTTCAATGAAACCAAGTAGAAGTAAATAAAAGTATATTGTAATGCCAACAAACAAAGAATGGTTAAGCGCTTTCACTTGAATAAAACAAGCTTCCTCAGAACACCATAGCTTGCATCACAGTTGCTTAAATAACATTTTTGGCACCAAAATTCAGTTTGAAATTTTAAAGCTATACACACATCCTATGACCATTGTTCTCTATTCATAAAATATTAAATGATATTCATATTGTTTCTAAAAACAATGTTACATGTAATATGTATTGATAAAATGAACAAGTTTAAAAAATTGAAAAAATGTTAACAACATTTGGATCAAATCAAAACATGTTTGAAAACATATAACAATGTACCTTATAAATAGTTCATTTTAAGACCAATAGTGGTTTAACAGATAGAGTGTCATTTAAACCTGGTATAGTGGAAGCATCCGTATATATTTGCCACCAAAATTCTTTATATAATAATAAATTATTAAAGTCACCCCCTCTGTTATTGGTGTGCACAATGTCCACTATACCAAAATTAAAATAATGTTTATCACCATATTGCTTAATATGTTTATACAAAGCATTTTTTTCATCCTTCCTTCTGATGCTATAAAGGTGAGAATATATACATTTGTTTAAACCCCTTTGAGTCTTACCTATATAGAATCCTGAACATGTTCTACAGATGGCAATATACACCACCATTTTAGTTATACAGTTGCCCCCACAGAATTTAATTCTAGTGTGTTTGTAATTGTCCAATTTCACACTATCTCCCTGAAATATAGTGTGACATTGTTTACATGCCCCACATTTTGCAGTTTTCATATGCTCTGTCTTCTTAATGAAGATACCCTTCTCTATAATAGATTTTATATTAGCCCCTACCTTATAAACAAACCTTAGGCATTCACCTAATATAGGTGCTATATCTTGATCAGCAGATATTATATGCCAGTTGTTCATCAAAATCTTTTTAACTTTACCTGAATACATGCCAAATTACAAAATGCAAGATTTACCAAGTTTCAGACTTCATATCATGCAATGTATCCACAGTCGAAACAATAGCTGTCCTATATTTTTCACCCAGCAGAGGCTTGTACTGGTTACCCCATTTCCTCACAACATAATTACTTACATTTTCCATAACTCTAATGTCATAACCTCTGTCCTTAAATAAGGACGTTATAAATTTCACCTCTTCCAACATGTCCTCATACCGTGAGGTCATCCTAACTGCTCTAATAAGCTGACCCTTATATATATTCGTGAATTGTTTCTTCGGATGGTAGCTAGAATATTTCAAATAACTGTTCGAAAAAGTGTCTTTTCTGTAAATTTTGGATTTAAACTCATCCCCTATTTTTGACACAAATGTGTCTAAATAAGCCACACCATCATGACTGCTAGAGGAGGTGAATTTTAAAAAATTGCTGCTACTGTTAATATGTTGTAAAAATAATGCTAGCTGTTGTTCTCCAAATCAAATATATATCATCAAGGTATCTGACATAATATTTTATGTATGTCATATAGTGACTGTCTAAAACAGTCCTCTCTTCCCATTCAAGCATGACCAAGTTGGTGTATATGGGAGCACAAGCTGCTCCCATAGCTATGCCTTTGGTCTGCTTGTAATATTCTCCCTCAAATATAATGTAATTGTGTTCGAGAACCAGGGACATCATATCCGTGAGAAGACAGATGGTGTCCCATTGGATGTCTGTATGTTTTCTTATACTTGTAGCAAAAGCTGATAGACCATCTTCTTTAGGTATACAAGAAAATAAATCTATGACATCAATAGTCACAAATATCAGTTTTGAACTAGATAGGTAAATAGGATACTGTTTCAAAAAATCTCATGAGTCCTTGGCTATATGTGGAATAGTGGCATAAATGTGTTTCAAGTAGGTGTCAATAACCTTACCTATATTAAACGTGTTAGACCTACTCCCTGATATAATGGGTCTAAAGGGCGGTTCATCTATATTCTTGTGAATTTTAGGAATACCCACTATAGAAGCTAATACAGGATGTTCAACCTTAATATAAGTGTAGATGTCATTATTGATCCTGTTATCTAGTAAGTATTCTTCAATACATGTGTCTATTTTTCTATACCCTATGTTGATCTCATTCAAGGACAACATAGAATAATTTCCAGAATTATGTAGTAATTCATGTATCTTACAAGTGTATAAAAAACTGTCATAGATGACTGCGCCCCCCCCCCCCATCTGGTTTCATGATTCTGAGTTACTAGCACATCTTAATTCCTGTAATACCCTGCTCTCTTCTTTTGTTAAATTAGAACTAATGTGATGTCCATCAATTTGTCTATCCAACTGATAAAAAAAGGTTTTCAACTTATAAATCTGTTTAGTCACTACTTTATCAAAGATAGAAATGGTGGGGTGCATAGGGGCTATATATGTACTTTTCTTTTTGACTACTGGGATGAACGGCTCTGTATGAGAAATGTCACCCACTGTTTTTTTGTCTTTAAATAAAATAGCCAGGTTAAGCTTTCTCACATATATCTTTTTATTTAACAAATACAGTCCACTAGGTTGAATCTTTTGGTGGGAATAAATTGAATTGACTGCAGACCAGGATTATCAGTCAGTGAAAGCTGAATTGACTGAACTGAGGGGAGAGGTAAGCAAGCTTACTACCCTACTTAATCAATTAAGCAGCTCCTTCTTAGATATTCACAAAGGGAAAAATAACTGCCACAGTTCAAAGGTAGAACATAGCCGTGACAACAAGAATTGTATTACTGATACTGGTCGAGGGAACACTAACTGTGAAGAAGATGCTTTAAGACTGTCCAATTTGTCGACATTACAACCATTGCTAATGGACAGGGTTCCTGTAAAAGTACTGTTATGGCTAATACTGGGAGTACAAACATTATTTCTTTGGATATACCTCCTGTTTCTTTAGCAGGCTCTCAAAGGAGTAGTAGCAAAATTGGTACTCCTGACTTTACATTTGATTTCTCATTTGGTGATGTCAATGAAGAAGCTTATCGTATAGGCACTAAGCCTAAAAGAATGAAGTCACATTTCACTTATGGTACTACAGCAAAGGGTTTGGATACATATGGCACTACAGCAAAGGGTATGGACATTAATATTGACACTGTTGACAATGGTATGATGGACAATGTTGATGTTAGTGGTAACAGCAAAAGTAAACATATGAAACATGTAAATTCAGATCTGTTTAAAACATTTATTGATAAGAACTGTTATTTTGACACTGACCCGACTACAGAGATCAGTAACAAAAGATACACTTCAAAGGAGAAGCCCAAAGGTACCTTAAAGGATTTTATACACGACTTGGGTAAAAAGTTGGTTCTAATAAACAGTGTTAAACTGGACAATGCCTATCTTTCCAGATGTATAGAGTTAAAGGTAGTCCCGATGGGACTCAGATTTTTTAAATTACCTATGGGTTTGAATATTACTGAAAATGTTAAGTCAGATTTTAATAGTTTATTTGACCAATGTGGTTTTAAGTATATGTCTGTGTTGATGAAATTTAATGATGAGAAGCTGGTTTATTTAATTAAGGAGGTGGAAGAATTAAACACTCTGATTAAAAATGACTTACTTTTTCCCCAGTGGGAGAATTTGTATGTCAAACAATTCTCCTATGCTGAATCTAATATTTCAAAAATATATGAACGTAAGATGAAAAAACTATACAGGGACTTAGACCAATATAAAAGAGGCACAGCATATATATGGGAAAAAGATCACAATAAGTACCCCAAGTATGTGAGGGGGGACCAAAAGATAGGAATTGTAAATACATATAAACAATCTAGTTCTGATGGAAATGCTAACTCTGACTTTTTATATGGAGAACACAAGGGAGGAAGAGAAAGTGGATGAGGGGTTACAGAAGAGACCCTCACTACCATCCATATCCAAGGACCCCACATTAAATTCTGGTTCAGTTGTTACTAAGACAATAGATGAGTCCAGTAATGACAATGTAGGTATCCTACAGGATGGTGTTACTTACACCTATAGGAACTTTAATATATACAACTACACAAACTACGTTTTAAATACTGGACTCTTTGATTTACTATCTAAGGGGATTAAATTTATTCCCACCAAAAGATTAAACCTAGTGGACTGTACTTGTGAAATAAAAAGATATGTGAGAAAGCTTAACCTGGCTATTTTATTTAAAGACAAAAAAACAGTGGGTGACATTTCTCATGCAGAGCCGTTCATCCCAGTAGTCAAAAAGAAAAGTACATATATACCCCCTATGCACCCCACCATTTCTACCTTTGATAAAGTAGTGACTAAACAGATTTATAAGTTGGATAGACAAATTGATGGACATTAGATTAGTTCTAATTTAACAAAAGAAGAGAGCAGGGTATTACAGGAATTAAGATGTGCTAGTAACTCAGAATCATGAAACCAGATAGGGGGGGGGCGCAGTCATCTATGACAGTTTTTTATACACTTGTAAGATACATGAATTACTACATAATTCTGGAAATTATTCTATGTTGTCCTTGAATGAGATCAACATAGGGTATAGAAAAATGGACACATGTATTGAAGAATACTTACTAGATAACAGGATCAATAATGACATCTACACTTATATTAAGGTTGAACATCCTGTATTAGCTTCTATAGTGGGTATTCCTAAAATTCACAAGAATATAGATGAACCGCCCTTTAGACCCGTTATATCAGGGAGTAGGTCTAAGACGTTTAATATAGGTAAGGTTATTGACACCTACTTGAAACACATGTATGCCACTATTCCACATATAGCCAAGGACTCATGAGATTTTTTGAAACAGTATCCTATTTACCTATCTAGTTCAAATCTGATATTTGTGACTATTGATGTCATAGATTTATTTTCTTGTATACCTAAAGAAGATGGTCTATCAGCTTTTGCTACAAGTATAAGAAAACATACAGACATACAATGGGACACCATCTGTCTTCTCACGGATATGATATCCCTGGTTCTCGAACACAATTACATTATATTTGAGGGAGAATATTACAAGCAGACCAAAGGTGTAGCTATGGGAGCAGCTTGTGCTCCCATATATGCCAACTTGGTCATGCTTGAATGGGAAGAGAGGACTGTTTTAGACAGTCACTATATGACATACATAAAATATTATGTCAGATACCTTGATGATATATATTTGATTTGGGATGGTGGAGAACAACAGCTAGCATTATTTTTACAACATATTAGCAGTAGCAGCAATTTTTTAAAATTCACCTCCTCTAGCAGTCACGATGGTGTGGCTTATTTAGACACATTTGTGTCAAAAATAGGGGATGAGTTTAAATCCAAAATTACCAGAAAGGACACTTTTTCGAACAGTTATTTGGAATATTCTAGCTACCATCCAAAGAAACAATTCACGAATATATATGAGGGTCAGCTTATTAGAGCAGTTAGGATGACCTCACGGTATGAGGACATGTTGGAAGAGGTGAAATTTATAACATCCTTATTTAAGGACAGAGGTTATGACGTTAGATTTATGGAAAATCTAAGTAATTATGTTGTGAGGAAATGGGGTAACCAGTACAAGCCTTTGCTGGGTGAAAAATTTAGGACAGCTATTGTTTCGACTGTGGATACATTGCATGATATGAAGTCTGAAACTTGCATTTTTGGTAAATCTTGCATTTTGGAATTTGGCATGTATTCAGGTAAAGTTAAGAAGATTTTGATGAACAACTGGCATATAATATCTGCTGATCAAGATATAGCACCTATATTAGGTGAATGCCCAAGGTTTGTTTATAATGTAGGGGCTAATATAAAATCTATTTTAGAGAAGGGTATCTTCATTAAGAAGACAGAGCTTATGAAAACTGCAAAATGTAGGGCATGAAAACAATGTCACACTATATTTCAGGGAGATAATGTGAAATTGGAGAATTACAAACACACTAGAATTAAATTCTGTGGGGGCAACTGTACAACTAAAATGGTGGTGTATATTGCCATCTGTAGAACATGTTCAGGGTTCTATATAGGTAAGACTCAAAGGAGTTTAAACAAACGTATATATTCTCACCTTTATAGCATCAGAAGGAAGGAAGAAAAAATGCTTTGTATAAACATATTAAGCAATATGGTGATAAACATTATTTTAATTTTGGTATAGTGGACATTGTGCACACCAATAACAGAGGGGGTGACTTTAATAATTTATTATTATATAAAGAATTTTGGTGGCAAATACATACGGATGCTTCCACTATACCAGGTTTAAATGACACTCTATCTGTTAAACCACTATTGGTCTTAAAAATTAACTATTTATAAGGTACATTGTTATATGTTTTCAAACATGTTTTGATTTGATCCAAATGTTGTTGCTAACATTTTTTCAGTGTTTTAAACTTATTCATTTTATCAATACATATTACATGTAACATTGTTTTTAGAAACAATATGAATATCATTTAATATTTTATGAATAGAGAACAATGGTCATAGGATGTGTGTATAGCTTTAAAATTTCAAACTGAATTTTGGCGCCAAAAATGTTATTTAAGCAACTGTGATGCAAGCTATGGTGTTCTGAGGAAGCTTGTTTTATTCAAGTGAAAGCGCTTAACCATTCTTTGTTTGTTGGCATTACAATATACTTTTATTTACTTTTACTTGGTTTCATTGAAGGTGTTGTGGACTGTTATGAGCGTTGAATAGGGGAGAATTCCCAAGACACAGAGACGGAATTTTGCACACAGTGCATTTGCTGCTTTTTCTTTCCTAGTTGAACTTTTATGGTTGCTGCACTGTTTGCTTCAGTCGAGTTCTATGTTATAAACAAAGTATACAGATATAGTGTCTTACATATATAAAAGTTATTATTGGAATGTTATCAAATAATAAGAGTAGATTCACACTTTTACAAGTTAAACCTGGATCACATATAACTGTCACTCATTTAATGCAAGTTTATATGCTATGTCTCCTTTAAAAATGACAGTCTGCTTTATATTAAACATCTTATACAAATAGTGCTTACCGAGTCATTAAATGTTATTTCTTAGTGGTTAACATAGTTTGACATTTTTTGTGTTTTTTAGTGGTTTGGAAGGGCTTGAGGGATTGATGTATAATGTAGAGGTGGCTTGGATTTACTTGTGAACATTTTTGTGTGAATTGTTGCTGATAAATTGTTCATTTGCAAGCCCTTGTCATGAAGACTAGCTTGAATCAGCTTAATTACAGTCATTAGCACTTTTGTGATGCTGTGGGAGTTCTGAAACTTCTAAGAAATGTTCAGGTTACTTCTTCCTGTCTAAAAGTAAATAATCATAATATTTGTAATCACATGTTAAGATGTCAAGGAATACAAGTTAGATAATAAGCAAAAGACAGTGAATCATATTCTAAACCACTGCCAGTTATTAAATAGTTGTGAATGCTTGCATTATAACAAAAGGATAGTTTATATACTAGCTTATAGAAAGACACTTCTGATAAAAAAAATTAGGATTGTGTTTCTCTGTTATTGTCTCTTTTTAATGATAACAAAAGTTAATATGTCAGAACAATTTATTATGGAAAATAGGATTGATTCTATCCATAGTGCTAGATTACAGAGTGTCAAATATATAAGGGTAAATATAAATGTTCTATTATATGATATTCTACACTAGAATTATAACTAAAATTTAAAACCTAGACATATAGTAATAGTATAAGACATAGTATACAATCAGAAATAGAAAGAGATCAGAATAAGTAAATATGTATATAGTTAAAGAATATAAATATGTCTACAAGGTTGGCAGATTGCCATAGTGGTTAAGGTGTTCACCTTATAGGGACAAAGTGCAGGGTTTGATTCTCAGATGGGGTAATTGACTGAACTTGGAATGGCCTACAAGGGGAGTTAACCTAGTACTAATTTATGAACGTATGATCCTATGAACAAATTTACACATAGTAAATACAATAGAAAAATATAAATCATCTGACCTATGAATTAATAAAAATGAAAATAACAACTGGCTTCCTCCCTAGACCAGAGAGATAATGTGAGGTACAGGGAAAGATGATTGTAGAGATATTCAGTCTGGTCAACTTATAATAAAGATTCTGAACATCTGTGTAACTTTTTTTATTCATAATAACTCACTGAAGGGCTTTTTTAAGATGATGCATACTAAAAATATGAAACACATTAATATGAATTAGAAGCATGAGCTAAGCGTTGTTAGTCTAATGAAGAGTTTGAGAGGTAGTTTGGTTGTCTTTTTCAACAAACTAGGAATATGTTATTCCATGGTAGAATGTTTTAGGGTTACAGCATTAGGTGATTTTTTTATCTGTTTCAAAAGTTTTGTCCATAGCTGAATATTTCATATTGTTATATATAAAGTATATAATAAGTTATGTACATAAATGTGATTTTATAATACATGTGTTTTTTCTCTTATATAAATGTCTGATTTTAAATACATATCTATTAATATTAATGGATTGAATAATCTAGTAAAGACGGGAGTATGTTCAAATACTTGCAATTACATTAAGCTCAAATATTTCTACAGGTAATACATTTACTTAATAAAGATGTAAATAAACTTTAATTAAAGAATTATTTGGTTTTAGCAGGTTTTAGCTTTTGAGCTAAAAGAAGAGGCACCCTCATTTTATGTAAGAACTCACCAGTAATGCCTAAAGTAAAAGATACCTATGTTGATAAAAATGGTATGTTAAGGATTGGTATAATTGAGTGGAACAGAAAACTATATACATTGGTGAACTCTTATTGGATTCCAGGGGTTGGAGCTAAAGATGCAAAAAATTATTTTGACACTATAGCCTATTACATGAAAGGTGAAGTCATACTGGCTGATGATTTTAATTGTATTTTATCAGACAAAGATTCCAGTGCAGATAGAAAGCTGAGAATCACATCTTCAGCCAAACACTTAACAAATTTTGTAAATCTAATGAATTTAAAGGATATATATGAGCTAAAGAAAGCAAACTCACTTCAATTTACCCATTATTAAAATAGATATGGAACACAAACAAATATTGATATTTTTTTATCTCAATCTGTTTTCACATATCAGAGAAGTTTTAATAGTTTCATGTTCGTTATTGTACCATAATGCTAGAATCTTTCATATTATTTTAAAAACTGACAAGTTAATATATCAC
Organism: Protopterus annectens; assembly: GCF_019279795.1. Taxonomy (NCBI): domain Eukaryota; kingdom Metazoa; phylum Chordata; order Ceratodontiformes; family Protopteridae; genus Protopterus; species Protopterus annectens. The sequence goes on along the minus strand of NC_056743.1, from coordinate 1,232,544,590 downwards.
AGGAGATTACCAGCATACTTTAAAATAAAAGGATTCAAGGATTAGAATGTTAAGAAGTCAAACTTTTCCTAGAAATAAACATGAATGGTGAAGTATCAGACATTGTCTTGTGGGATTCAGTAAAGGATTACTTAAATGGAAGAGTTACAAGCTGGTATACTAATAAAACAAGAGAATGGGTCAAAGAATTGAATACACTACAGGCCAAAATAGCCACACGTAAGTTAAATCTAAAACAAAATGACATTATTGGTCAGTTTGAACTTAAAAACTTAAATACAAAATATGTTGAAATTCTAAATCATAAAGTTTCAATAAAGTTGAAAAACAAACTTCAGTAAACCCTTTACATTTACATAAACTTGCTCTTAGATGAAAGAAAATGAATAAACTAAATCATATCAAAGAAATTATAACACATATAAATAAAATAGAGGAAGAACAGATATTAAAGGTGTTCTTGAGGGCTTTAAAATATTTTAGGAAAATATAAATAATAATACAAATAACCTAGATAATAATGATATAGTTTAAACTTTTCTAGGGGAAAATATAAATAATAAAATAACAAGCGAACAAATAAAAAAGATTGATAGACCATTCACTTTAACAGAAATAAAAGATCAGATAAAAAAGTTAAAAAATAATAAAGCAGGCTTATATGGTCTTATACCAGAACTATATAAAATATTACCAAATCATGCAGTTAAAATATTAGATAAGGTCTAAAGAGAAATAAAAACAACTGTTGAAGTCCCCACCATCATGGAAATAGTGCCTTATATCACCTATTTTAAAACAAGATAAGGATCCTACAAAGTGATCATCATACAGACCTATTTCACTTTTAAATGTGGACTATAAGATTATAAGATGTTCTTGTCCATTTTAGCTAACATAATTAATCTACTTATACTTAAACTAAAATTAACAATAATAAACTGGGTTCATTTTAAATAGACAAATACATGATAATATAATAAGAATATATACATTAATAGACTATGCAAATAAAAATAAAAAATAATTTTCTATCATTAGTCTTGATTTAGATAAGGCTTTTGACTCGGTTAATTGGTCGTACCTGTTTAAAAGACTTAAAGTGTAGAATTTCTCACCTCAGCTAATTGCATTAATTTCCAAGTTATACAATAACTATTGTGCTTATGTTAAACTAGGTTATTTTCTTTATATTTCCTTTAAATTACAGAAAGGCACAAAACAAGGCTGTCCATTATCATCTTTACTTTTTGCATTAGCTATAGAACCCTTTGCTAATAGATTAGATCCAATAAGAACATTAATGGTATCAAATTAAAAGAAGATTTTAAATTAAATATTCATCTCTTTGCTGATGATATTTTACTAACAATAGGAAATACAGAGAATTCATTAGAACATATAATTAGTTCAATTAGTCATTTTGAAGAAATCTTGAACTTAAGATTTAATCATAATAAAACAAGTAAATTTTTAATTAATACAAAATAAAAAAAAAATCGTACAAAAGTATTCAAGTAGAATAGCAATCAAATGAAATACCTTGGTATAACCATTATGTCTAAAAGTAAAGAAATGATGCAAACAAACTTTCAACAGGTTAATAAAAGTTTTTTAGTCACAAATTGGAACAAATTTTTCTTTACCGTGGAATTAAATAATAAATATATCACAGCCAGTTATAAACAAATAGTCCCTAATAGTTTGATCTGATTATTAAAAGATTTTTGTGTAAATAAAATTACCCTCTGTTCAAATTTCCTATTTAAATGACATTGTTTACTCTTTCCAAAAGTTTGCATATTCTAACCTTTGGATTAAAGAATTGATATTTTCTATGTTTCCAATTGCATAAACAAATGACTGCTTAGAAACTCATAATTTCAACAAAATTTTAGTATTGAAACAAATAAATAACTTAATTTATTGGCATCAATTCTCAAATAGTACTGGCATGTATACTGTTGAAAATGTAAGGTCCGAATAGAATCAAGATTCTGAGAATTGGTTAATTTTACAAATATTTAGACACTTTGAGAACACAGAGATTAGTAAAATGTTTAACCAAGATAAGAACTTTTTCCCCAAATTATTGGAATTCTCAATAAATATCAATAACAATGCAATGAAAAATAAATCATATTTGTCATAAATGTATGAAATTCTTAAATTAGATTTCACACATTTAGACAATTACATTTGGAACTACTACTCAGAAATTAATAATGAAGACATCTCTGAAGAATACAAGAAAATAATATTAAAATCTACAGATAAAACTGCATCTTCATTATACTGGAAATTTTTTACTTGGAAATTATTACACAGAGTTTTTGTTACTCCTAACAAAATATAATTATGTATAAATCAAATAGAATTAAATGCTGGAGATGTGATTCTGAAATAATATCTGATTGGATGCATATAGTATATGAATGTGAAATCATCTCCACTTTTTGGAAAAAAATTAATAACTTAATTCAAGCTCTAGAGGCAAACAGACATAATATTTCAAAATTATTAGTTTTATTTAATGCTCCGATTCCTGATATAATTCCAAAAAACCAAAGTGCCTCTTCTTTGGTCTGTTCTTGCTATAGCCAGAAAAGTAATTACTAAAAATTGGAAAAGTAAAGTTACCCCATCTAATGTTGAATTTATAAGTATGGTACAACTTGTTTGCAGTAGTAATTGCAGATTATAAAGATGAGAACTTCTAATATCACACATTCATATAAATATTGACTTAATGACTTACTTGAAAAATTTATATTATTGTTAATATGTATAACTTTGATATATTGATCAGCTGTGGGCCTATGCAAATAGTTTTTTGTTTGTTTTTATAATTAATCTGTTTATGTATTGTTTTAAACCAAATACAAAATAAATAAAGAAAACGCAATGCTGATTTAGTCATAGCTGCAAATAAGCTAACAAAATTTCTTAATTTTGCAGAAAATTATATAAAGCTAGTTATACTACTGACAGGATAGCTAAGTGACAAGGAAAACGTTCTTCTACTAATTCAAATCCACTGCACCTACTGTGTCAAAATGCATGAAGCACAAGGACTGATGCTCTATCCCAATACAATGATTGTGCCAGACCAGCTCCATAATCTCATGTTAAGTAGAATATATGAAGCACACTTGGGAATTAAGTGTAAACAAAGAGCATGTGGCATTGTGATTTGGCTAGGAATGTCCAAAGTGATTGAGTGTATAGTTAAAAAAAAAAAAAAAAAAATATATATATATATATATATATATATATATATATATATTCGATCTGTAGCATGTACAAAAAGTAATACTAAAGATGCACTAATCTCTCAAAAAATTCCAGCCAGGCCATGGAGGAAATATTGTTTGAGATTTATTTCAGTTTGAAAAAGAGTCAACATCTCACATGTGCTGATTACTATTTTAAGTACCCTGAGGTCATCAAAGTAAAATATATTCCTTCACTTTTATTAACATTGCTGAAGTCATTTATTTTTCTTTAACAAGGTATTGTTCATATACTTATTGCAGACAGTGGTCCACTGTTTGCAAGACATGAAATTCAAACAGCATATTATAACTTCACCAATATTACCCAAACAAATGTCCGAAACTGGCAGAGTTATTCCAACAGTGAAGAACATCAATGATAAAATATGTTGACAGCTAAGGAAGAACCATTATCTTGCACTGTTTGAATACATAGATAGTCACTTCAAACCACATACATTCTGCCTTTGTATATTGATGAGAAAAATAAAAACAAAGTTGTCAGCATCTTCTGTTTTACTTCAGACAGAAAAAATACCAAATCTCCAACCTCAATTGTCAGGTCATTTCCCTTTAGAAATGTATATGAAAAGTTTTATAGAGGCTGAGCCTGTGTTCTATTTACCTCGGAAAAACTCAGATCTTTGAATATAGTTTACAGAGGAAAGCTCAAGCTGGCCAACTCATTGTAGAATTACCGAAGGTGATTTGATTAGCAGCACCTCTGTAGGTTTGGACTGTCCATAGATGAAGCAACACTATCCTTTAACAAGGTAGAAGTGCGTTAATTTTAGAAAGGTGGGCGTTTTCCAGGACTGGCTGTTACTTTGGGCCACAGACCACTAATAACATTGAATACTACATTTGTTACAGATTGACATTAGTCACTGACTGGACATGTATGTATACTCTGAGCATTTCTGCATTGCAATGGCTAAGCATCATAGAGGAATGAGTGACGTGCTACACTTACCCCTTGGCTTTTCATGCATGGTAAAGGTATTAAACACTCTGTGTACCCAGGCGAAACAAACAAGTTCCCACCTAAGAGCAGTTCGCTCTTTTTAAGTAACCAAGTATAACTGAACCACAACGAGCAGCAAGACAACGCAGCCCAAACTAAAAGAATATTGCAAAGGTCTTGTATATCAATAATAGCTCCTTCTAAGCTAAGTGTTGCAGCAAACACTGGAACTACTAGTGAACTGGGTTCAGAACACAGCAGTGATTTTACCCCGTTTAACCCATAAACCATACAGTATTTCAAACACCACTACTGGTGAAAATTGAAACTCCCTGTAATTTTCCTCTGAATTGTAAGAAACTGGTATCACACATAAGAGAAAAATACCATTTATTCTTGACTTATCCTGGCCATTAAATAATTGGAAGCTGGAAAAACCCCGCTCCGCTCGCCCTCGCTACGCTCGGGCTCGCTCCACACCTCTTCCTGCCCCCATATCTCACCCGCCCCCAGTAGGGCTAAATTTATACCTAACAAACCACACCCTCATTCTTTTCTTTGAACCAACCAAACTTGACTTTAAATCTCCACCCACCTCAATACCAATTTCCCTAGTATAATCCCCAAATACCTTCACAATTCAAAGCATTACCACCCATAGCAAAATGAAGCCTACAAAAGTCTTAACAAGTAAGCCAATGTTAAAAATTGTACTCTGTACCTTACTACTTTTTATCAAAATTTATCTACTAACTAGATATGAAGACCAGACACTCACTGTTTTTTTCTATCCCAAGCGCCAAACTAGTACCATCCCATCCCTAAGCTGTTCTAAACTTCACAACTTTCAACTGTCCAGTAAAATATATCACCCCAACCACCATAACCCCCTTAAACCCAACTCAAAACACACCAAATCCAAACATGAACTAAAATTATTATGTAAGCTTATCAGAATATTAGACCTTACAAAAAAATATATAACCATAGATGGGGATATCCATCCTAACCCAGGCCCCACATCACCTACAATTGAAAATAACCCACCACTTACCCTACCAAACTCCCTCCAAATATACCACCTAAATATAAGAAGTCTAAATAACAAGATTCATAACCTGCACACCCTAATAGCAATGTACCTCCCTGATATAATGTGTCTAACAAAAACCTGGCTAAAACAAGGAACCAAAGATAATGAGGTAATGCCACCAGGCTATGATATTTATAGAGCTGATCGCCTGTCAAAAAAAGGAGGCGGTATCGCAGTGCTCTACAAAAACACACTAAATCTCACTATCAATTCACCGCAACCACCTCAGATCTCTAATGCTGAAATACTTGCACTAAAATTACAAATAAACAAAGATAAAAGTATTAATCTAATTGTGACCTATATTCCCCCCGGAAATAACTCTGATACTCTTGAACACATCCTTAGTTGGCTATCAAAAAACTATCCTCAAGAAACCATTATCCTAGGAGATGTTAATATAGACTGGACTCAATGCTCCTCAGACAACAACCCTACTCACATTAACCTACATGGTTTCTGTCAATTAATATCTTCCCCTACCAGAGTAGGTAATAATAATCAAAAAGAAAGCATCTTAGACTGGATCCTTAGCAACAGTCAACACCATACATACTCAACCGGAACTCTTCCAAATAGCATTAGTGACCATCTCATCACCTATATTATGAAAAAGAAGGTTCTAAGCTCCACTCCGTCTATGTATAGGTCAGTCAGAAATAAGAAGGATTTTGACCTCACCAAATTTCTGATGGAACTTAAATCCTTTAACTGGGCAACCCTTAAACATCTCCCCCTAGAGGAAGCAGTACTTCTTTTTAATAGTACATTCCTGAACATACTTAACTCTTATGCCCCAATGAGATCAGTCAGAGTAAAAACAAGAATTGCACCCTGGCTAACAAAAAACACCATTTCACTAATCAAAATTAGAAACAAAACCTGGAAAATATGGTGTTTAACCAAATCAACCTCGGACCGTATAAAATTCCAACAACTAAGAAATGAGACCAAAAAAGCAACACTACTAGACAAAAAAAATTACTATTGTCAACTCCAACATATACACCAAGACAATCCTCAAAAATTCTGGAATGGTCTAAATAATCTTCTCCACCCAGGTAAATCCTCTACCCCTACCCCAGAAAAACTAAGTGACAAGACCCCTGAAGACGTTGCAAATTCCTTTAACAAATTTTTTACTGACACTATACAAACTCTAGCTAATCAATTACCATCCACCAACTCTATAAAAATGGAAAACTTTCAACAACTAAAATCCACCTTTAAATTTCATCCTGTCTCCACTGCCTATATAAGATCCTTACTGAAGAAATTAAAACCAACCACTCTCCCTGCAGACCTTCTCCCAGCTGAATACTTACAGATATCAGCAGATACCATTGCGTACCCTATCTCAGTTCTTATCAATAGAACCATAGCAGAAGCTACAATCCCATCTATATGGAAAGTATCCCATATCATACCTCTCCACAAAGGTGGCTTATCAACGGAACTATCAAACTATAGGCCTATAGCAATACTATCACCATTGGCTAAATCATGGAGAAATGCATACACAAACAACTGCTTTACTATCTTACCCTGAACAATTTAATAACCAATTCTCAACATGGTTTTAGACCCCACCACAGTACAACCACTGCTCTTCTCTCTTTTACCGACACTATTAATCTCAACCATAATGACAAAAAAATATCTTCAGCACTATTTCTTGACCTATCAAAGGCCTTTGATATGGTGAACCACCAGCTACTTCGCCATACACTTGAAAATCTCCAACTTGACAAACAAGCTCTGGACTGGTTTCTTGGCTATCTATCTGGCAGGAAGCAAGCAGTACTCTGGAAATCCAAGCTTTCTAACCTCCTACCTAATACCATAGGAGTACCTCAAGGATCTATCCTGGGACCTCTTCTTTTTACTATCTTTATAAATGACCTGTATAAAGCCATCCCGGAAGCCACATGCATTCAATATGCTGATGACTCGACACTAGTCTGTGCTGATACTTCTCCTGTCAACCTACTAACCAAAACCCAGTCTTGTTTCATGTTAGTAGAGAACTGGCTATTAGGACGTAAACTGATCCTGAATCCCAACAAAACCAAATTACTACTCTTCCATCCCACGCAAAAGATAACACCCCTATCCTTTTCTATCCAATCCAAAAATGGGACAATCATCTCCCCAGACCCCTATACTAAACTATTAGGAGTCACCATAGATAACAAACTAAGATTTGATATCCATATCAACCAGACCATTAAAACCGTTAATAAAAAACTTGGGTCACTTTACTGGATTAAATCTTTTCTAACTCCAATAGCAAAAGTGACCTTGGCCCGTTCTCATCTTCTCTCCACCCTCTTGTATGCCTCCCCTATGCTCACCAATCTTAACATAGCTGAACGGAATAAACTATCACGTTGCTATAATCAGATTGCTAGATTTGCAACTGGAATGCCTTATAGAACTCACCACTGTATTAATCTAAGAAACCTAGGTTGGATTGAATCCCCCACCTACTACAGAAGACCCAACTTATTGAAGCATATAAAATCCTAAACCAACCTGACAAAACTCCAGGGCTGAAAAATTTAATGAAACCCTACAATAATCTCAGCAGTCTGCACTCTTCAAACAAAATATTAGTTCAAACAGTCAAATCCAATAATGTAGGGGGTGAATCACTTTTTACCAATTCCATTGGTAAAATCTGGAACTCCCTCCCCCCCAGTCTCTCCCGCATTTCCTCTCTAAGCCTCTTCAAAAAAAGATTAAATCACCATCTAAAGTCACATTGGCTTTGTCAATCCTCAAGTCCTGACTGACCCTTTCTCAGACAAGTATAGATCCCTTCCTAATAGCATCCCCTCTTCCTTTCTTGTTTCTCTCTCCTCTTAACCAAAGTGACTATCCTAAAAGTAGAATGGTTATGCTGTAATCTATGTTTATATTATTGTATCCCTGATAGTGTATATTATAGTCCTGCTCTGCATCTCCTTTGTTGCATCTACTAATATAGGAGATACAATTGTTTTTTGTTATATCTTCTTACTCTGTTTTATTACAATGTATTAATTTTTATTTTACTATAATGTATTAATCTTTGTATTTTATTGTGGAGCTTTTCTCCCCGGGCCTCCGCTGAAAATGGACATATATCCAGTCAGACTATCCCGGTCAACAAATGTAAAATAAAATAAATAAAATAAATAATGACATCAGGACAATTTTTTTTTACCTGCGGAATGATGACAAGTTGTATAACATTCTCTCCTGAGTGGAAAGTATATATGACAGAATTTCAGACTGTGGTATTGAGTTTTTGAGTCTGTGTGGTACATATTTGCTTGAGTTAAGTAAAGGAATTATTTATATTTGTTGTGAATTATATCTAAAAACATCTGCATTAAGGGACGCTTTGAAATTACAATAATAAATTTATACTTTGTTTAGGTCTTCACTATGTCCATAAAAAAGTCACATACATTAGGTACAGCTCTTTGCACCCATGGTACTTGACGAATATGTGTATTGTGATAAACTACAACTATTTTGACTATAAAATTGTAAACGTCTGGCAGTTGACACAGAGGGTTAAGGCTGTGAGCTGTAGTTCCTGATGCACAGGGTTTGATTCCTTCATTCCTCATCTGCCTACTGTTATGAACTTTGAACAAGTCACTTAATCAGACATTGCACCTAAGTTACTCCTGAAAAGGGATTATGTGTCCAGTGGGCCTAGATGGTTAACAAATGAGTATTATTATAATTGTTATTATTATTATTATTAAAATGTTCATAAACAGAGGCTGTTATGATAGTTTATTCACACACATCCAACCACCCCTGTACAGACACAACACACACACGCGCGCACGCACACGCACACATGCACGCGCACACACACACACACACACACACACACACACACACACACACACACACACACACACACAGTCTCTGCATTTTTCTCACATTCATTCATTCACTTGCTCACTCACCAGCTGCCCAATTTATCTTACTCGGAGTCGCACCACAATCCTTCAAGATCCTGAATAGGATAAATTGGGTATCTGGACAATGAAGGAAAAATTAATTTTCTTTTTTTCAAGCAGCTATGGATTTTCTAGGTCTCTCACACAGTCATGGATGATGAGGGGTCTCCCTGCAATCTTGGGTTTTGCAGTAAGTACATACCATGGGCTATGGCTTGTTTAACCATAACCAAATGCGGTTGATGAGGGGCCCTGCTGCTGTCTTGGATTTCTCAACTAGTACATAACATGGGATGTAGCTGTTTAACTGTGTTCAAATAACAGCATGTCACTTAATTTCATCCACAGACTGCTTTGTACCCTCCAGTTGTAGTCATTTTTTAAAGTGAGTTCACCTCTAATGTAGGATTGTAATCAAAGGAAAATGAATAAATTATGGGCACAATAATATATTTCAGATGTTTGTTGTATCCAACACATACACTGACACTCAGTGCAATACCTTTCTTCTTTTTTTTTTGCCTCACATTCATTCAAAGATTACCAGCTTTATCATAATCAGGGTTATACCAAATGACTGTTCAGGATAACATGTATAATATGGAAAGAGTGGAATTTTTTTTCTCCTTTTCACCCCCAGACAACTGAAGCTTTTGTGGGGCCCCCACACAGTCATGGAGGATCAAAGTGCTCCCAACAGCTGTGGGATTCACAGGTGCCTACCAATGCTCTTTTGTTTGAACTAATGGAATTTAAAGAACTTGCCTCAGTTTTGCACCTACTGTTCTGAGCATTCCAGTTCTGTGAATTTTATCCACCTACAAATTTATTTCTACTGGTACCCCCAGTACAAGTTTCTGTATAAGTAAAACTGCTAGGATGTGAGTCATCCCTGTTGCAGAATGACAACAGCCAGCTAAGGTAACTGTGAGATTGCAAGTTGAAGTCAGACAGAAGCATGTGCTTATACCTTCGCAATATTTGTTCATGACTGTGTAAAGCTGCATATGATTAAAAGATGTGCATGTGTGCAACAATGTGATTCACAGAGCTCTTTGCAAAAAATCCTTATTAGAATAAGAAGTTTGTACAGTTATCTAAATTATCTGAAAGTTAAATTCATCACCTTTTTGTACACCACTGTTTACTCTGTTTCTGAAAAGATCACTGGGAGGCTAAAGTAAAAGCAACAACTATATTGAGAGTGGAATTATGGCACTGTAAGGGTGAATATATTCAGAGGATTTCATGACAGAGAGAATAAGGTAGAAAGAACATTGTAAAATACTAATAAGATCAGAACTGGATCATGGTTAAATGGGACCATAGTCAGGGTGATAGACCACCCCCCAGCCATTCCAGTGTCTCATTACTTGGCTCTCTCCCCATTTGCCAGAAACACTGCTCAATCCTGTTATTGTACATATTATTTTATTCTTTATTTTTACAATAAATATAGATATTTAAATATAATTTAAATTTTTTTATTTCAAATGTCATAGCACAAACACTGATTGCCATTCCCTAAGCAAAGCAAAGCAGTCTCACATCGAAAACAGACTTAGCATGACCAACAGTAAACTTCTCTTTTCTTGAAACTCAAATTCATTGAAAATGCAATTTCACAGTGGTGAATTAAGTGTACCTTGACCTCCAAGTTGTTTTCAAACCACGAGATCCCCCCCCTCAACACACACACTTTTAGGATTATGTGTAAATGCACGTGTTCTTTTTTTCATCTTCCTGATCCTGATTTTTTAAATGTTATTTCCTGTTTAATACAGCAACATTTGTTAGAGTGTGTTTTAAATTTGCAGTTTTGAATATTTTTTCCAATTGACCAGTGAAACAAACTGTATGATCCAACAATAAAAAAGAGCCCATTTTAGAACATTTCAACCATGAAAGGCCAATCAAACTACTAACATAATCCACCAATATCCATATTCAACAATTATGGACAGTTTATTGTCTACGTATACATCACATCTGATTGTGATAAAAATGGCCACAGTTAAGTATTCCAATATGCTTTACACAAATGTTCACTAGTCCTGCAAATATAGATTAATGACTTTTTAACTCAACCGGGTCAGTCATTTTTTTCCCCACTGATATCCCCCAAACTGGGCAAGTATAACTACATTGTTGACTACATCCTTCTCAGATGTCTGTATCAAAAAATTAATAATGATAATGACCAAAGTCACATCTTTTGCATTTGGTTCACAAAGTAGCCAAAATATTCTAGCATAATTCATACACACATACACACATTACTCCTGCAAAGCCAGATTAATGACTGTTTAAAAATGACCGTATTATAAGAGCATAAGGTACTTTCATCCACGGAAAGCTCCTCACCCCATTAGCAGTTATAGCCACTTTGTTGGCTGTGTATACCCTTATTGTTATGATGAAGTAAATGTATGTGTCCTGTATTAGTAGCATTGGATAAACTCTTTGAAATGTTAGGATAATCTCTAGCATTACTCTATTTTTGTTTTACTTGGATCGCTTGTCTGTGTACTTAATAAAGGATTTTTGACTGGAAATAGACTGCTTGCCTTGCTTGGTTTATTTTCGAATACTTAGTAATTCTGTACAATTATATATTTTTTATTATTTTTTTTTTTTTTTTTTTACTTAAGATGAGTTTAAGTTTGCTACTTCTACTACTATTGTCTGATCTGATTAATATACAGTGATTAACTAGATATATATGGAATGAAAATCTTCCACACAGAGAAGTTTCTTACACTGTTTTGTTTTTGGACCCACTATACTTGTTTAGTGGGTTGTTTTGAGACTTTGGGGATACCACGGCGATTGCTTGATAATCTCTAGCATCAGACCACAAGATGCAGCCATGCATAGCACAGTTTAAATACAAGAGTATTTATGAGAGCATACTAACCACCTGATAATATATGCTAAGTCAATCTCTGCAGAGGTAAAATTTATCTGAATAATTCCACAATAAAGAGAACTATTACTAATGCAGAGGTTGCTGCTGGTAAACAATTTTGCATTTTAATGCTTCATCTTCAAATGCAGTACCTTCTGCCCTTGAAGAATTAATTGCCTAGGTTACATTAAAAAATCTATGTGCTGGTGATACTGCATAACATTTCCTGAAATAGATCAGCTATGTAATAGAGAATGTCTGGTAATCAAAAACAACAACAGGTTCATAATTACTAGTCATGTAGTCATGAAGACCATTAAGAAGCCTAGCTTAAATTTCCAATTGCTCCAAAGCACTGCCTGGTTAACTGACTTGCTCAGTGTTACACAGCAGGTAAATGAACATGAAAAGATTCAAACCTGCACCCTTGCCACAGGTAGCAGCTCATTAACAAGTCAGAGCTTTAGTCCTCTGCTATAACTGCCAAAGTAACATTTTTTTAACTAAATGCTAAAATCCTTTACAATCTGATCTCGTACATAATTTATTTATTTATGTATGTATTTATTTATTGCATTTGTTTACCGGGAAAGTCCACTGGGCCTAAAAGAGCCCATTTTCAGTGGAGGCCTGGGGAGAAAAGCACAACAAGAACACAGATACAGAAAATATTAAACATTAATTGGTACAAAAGTAGATACAGTGTTATAGATAGTGATTACAGTGATATATACAGAATATATACATAAAAGTAGAGACAAATTAATCAGCATTATTGTACCAGTATCAACAAGTGATAAAAAATAATAATTATGGAGAAAGTATCATCAGTCAGTAATAGCAAAAAGCATAGGACTTTAGTTATCATATAAGGAGGAGGTCAGGTTATAGAGCAGGTACATAGCTGCCAGGAAGAGTTGAAATGATTTTTCAGTATTTGTTTGAAGGTGATGGTACTGCCTGTGTTTCTTATAGAAGGTGGAAGTGAGTTCCATAGTTTGGTGACAGTGAAGGACTAGAAGAGTTGACCAGCAGGTAAGGTGGACTTTTCTACTTTTAGAAGTAGATGATTTTCAGATCTTAATTGCCTGCTGGGTTGGTATTGAATGAGTAGTGTTAAAAGAGCAGGACAATCTGGGGGTCTGTAGATTATTTTGTGCATTGCAGTTAGTTAGGTGAATGAAAGATGGTGAGGAAGTTCCAGCCAATCTAATTGTTTCAGTGAGTTACAGTGGTGAGATGAGAATTTGGCCTTGGTGGCAAATTTGGCTATTCTGTTGTTACACATTTCAAGTCTGGATTTTGCAGAATGTTTTGCAGAATGTTGGATATTAGTGAGGAGAGAGGTGCCATAAAGGACTGACAGTAATAAAAAGGTTGCAAGGGTATGACTAGCAGAGGGGCTAAGAAAGTATTGGTGCCTGTAGAGCATACCGAGCTTTTGGTGTGTTTCTATAATGTTATTGTTTATGTGTACATCAAAGTTAAGGTTTTCATCTGTAATAATTCCTAGTAGTTTAATGTGTGGGGCAACTTCTATAGTGAACTTGTCTTGAGCTTGTATAGTGAAGAGTTTTTTTTTATCTAGGAGAGTGGTTTTCTTAGGGGCAAAAAGTACTAAAAAAAAATATATATATATATATATATTTTTTTTTTTAACATTTGTATCTTCTAATTTGTCCCGCTATCACCTTTTGTATTTTTAATTGGCTGTATTATGACTTTGATATGTCTATTTTATGTCTTTTCCTGGAGCTTTTCTCCCCGGGCCTCTACGGAAAATGGACATGTATCCAGCTAGACTAGCCCGGTTAACAAATGTAAAATAAAATAAATAAATAAATACATACTAGTTTAGTTTTTTTTTTTGGATTTAGGGCAAGATGATTGCTAAGTATCCAAGATTCAGTAGAGGTGAGGGCATTCTGGGTGATTTCCTAGAGTTCAGAGCTGGAATTTGCAGAGCATATTATTGCACAGTTGTGGGCGGCCGCGGTGGTGCAGCAGTTAGTGTTGCCGCCTCACAACAAAAGGTTCTCCGGTTCGATCCTTGGCTGGGGTGCCTTCTGTGCAGAGTCTGCATGTCCTCCCTGTGGTCATGTGGGTCTCCTCCAGGAGCTCTGGTTTCCTTCCACATCCCAAAGACATGCTGTAGGTGGATTGGACACTCTAAACTGGCCCTAGGTGTGAGTGCATGCATGTGTGTGCCTTCTGTAGAAGGTTGGGCGCTGGGCTGGCAACTCAACACCGTAAAACTCCACTGCCAATCATGAGCAGACAGGTGATCCACTGTGGCGACCCCTAACCAGGAATAGCCAAAAGAAGAAGAGAAGAAGAAGATTATTGCACAGTTGTCAGCATACTGGATTACTGAGCTGTGGAAGAGTGGAGTGAAAGTTGTTAATAAAGATGCTAAATAAGAGAGGACCAAGTATGGAGCCTTGGGGTACCCCTGTGGAAGCACTGAGGAAGGGAGGGTAAGATTGTTGCCATTTGGCAGATTGCTGCCTATTGGAGAGATAGCTATTGAACCATTGTAGGGTAGGTGGGGAAATGTGGAGGGTGGATAGTTTGGAAAGGAGGATGGTGTGGGAAATAGTATCAAAAGCTTTGGAGAAGTCTAGGAAAAGAGAAGCGATTGTTTTGCCAGAATCCCTTGCCCAGTTGACTGTATGTAGGAAGGAGAGGAGGGCAGTAGTGGTGCTGCATCCTGGTTTGAAACCATGCTGAGTGGTTGACAGAATTTGTTTTCAAGAAGGTGGTTGAGGAGTTGGGCATGGATGCATTTTTCCAGTATTTTATTGAGGGGTGAGAGAATTGCTATGGGCCTAAAGTTTGTCATGTCTGTCTTGGTGCTGTCTTTGTGTAAGGAGAGAATAAATGCTTTTTTCCAGATGTCTGGGACTAGGGATTCTTTAATCGATGTGTTAATGAGTATGCCGATGAGATAAGATATAGAGTTTGCAGCTAGCTGCAGGAAGTGTATGGGTAGATTGTCAAGGCACAGTACAGGGTGTTAGCTTAAGTAAAAGTTTTTTATTGTGGAAGTGGGTATGGGGGAGAATTTTAGGTTGGAGTTGAGGGCAGGATTGTCTTCTGGCATGATTTGGTCATCAGCTGTCTTGGTGGTGGTGGTTATAACTAGAAAAGTTGGTGGTTAGGTTAGCTATGGTGTCAGTGAAGTAGGAATTGAAGAGGGTGGCAAGTTCGGCTGGGATTTTGTCTGGGTCAGGGGATGGGTTGTTTTGAGAGCTTGGGTGTAATAGTTGGTTAATGGAGGGCCAGAATTTTTTGGAATTATCTTTATGTTGGCTTTGTAAATGGAAGAAGTGCGCTTTTTATCTCTAGTTATTAGTCATTTTGCCTGGTTACTGAGTTGATGGTATTGTAGTAGAGTTGAGGGGGTCTTTATTTTTCTGCCATGATTTCCAAATTGTATCTCTTGTGTACATGATTTATTTTGTGGATTTTGAGAGCCAGCTTGCATGGTTATGTTTTATCCATTTTTGGCGGGTGGGTATTTGCCTATTTAGGATGTCTAGGAATGTTAAGTTAAAGAATTCAACAGCCTCATTAAGTTGTAGGCATTTGATGGGTTCCCAATTTACTTTAGCTAAAGTTTAATTAAATATGGATGGTTGGAACTTAGTCAAATATCTGGTTGCTTTGTATTGGTGTTGGCCTGGGGTTGGGGAAGATTTGCGTAGGATATATGCTGGGTTGTGGTCGCTAATGGTATTAGGTAGTATGCCTACAGTGGTGATATTGCTAGGATTGGACACTAATATCCAGTCTATTGTGGAGCACCAGTTGTTATTTTTGTGGGGTCTGGCAATGTGTTGGGAGAAGTTATAAAGGTTTATGTTTTTTGGGGGGTTCTTTTGGGCAATGTCTAGCCAATCAGTGTTTACATCACCTAGGATGATGGTTTCATTATCTATGTTTTGGAATGTCCAGGCAAGTATGTTCTCTAATATTGGTATATTGTTTCCTGGAGGAATATATGGAGTTTTTATGATAGTTAAATTTTAATATAGAGATAAGTACTTCAGCTAGGAAGAAGTTGGGTGTTGGTTTTGAGTAGGGAAGTAAAGCATATTTGCTAGGGAAGAGTATTGCTACTCCTCCTCCTGTCTTGTGTGGCCAATTGGCTCTTAGGCATGAGTAGCCTGGGGGGAGAAATTCTGTGTGTTTTAAATATGATTTCAACCAGGTTCAGTAGCTGCTATAATATCGAGTTTGTTTTGTGAAATCCATGTGTGGAGTTTAGGTATCTTGTTTCTAAGGCTTTGGAGATTTATGACTGATAGCATGAGAGATTTGCTAGGTTTGCTGGGGCTGGGGTGGGTGAGCCTGGGTTGGGTTGTATATCACTGCACTGGGATATAATGCTTTGGCAATTTATGTGGGTTATACTTATCAGTTTTTTCCTAAGAATGGTATAGTTGCTATTGGTGGTATGCTATTGGGGGTGTCTTTGGGAAGGTAGAATTTTTACTTTGGATAGTACAGAGGTATTAGCTGTGAATAAGCTAGGGTGGATGCCTGAGTAACTTGATAAATGTGGTTTATGTGTGGGGGTTGTACAGGTGGGTCTAAGAGGTATGTTGGGTGTCTGGAGAGTTGTGATTATTGTTATTAGTGAGAGTGTAAGTGAGAGAAGTGAGATTATAGTATTAGTAGTGATGGACATGATGGTGGTTGAGTGCAGTGTGATAACAGAATGAATATGAGCAGGATAACTAGAGTTTAGGGGATGGAGCACTATGTGGCCCTATTTAGAATGGGTGGAGAGGGAGAGTAGTTAGGAGGTATGGTATGATTGGGGGAATAATAAGGGGGTTATGGGATATGTGGAATAGAGGTGTGGGAGGGGTCAGGTTAGGTATAGTACAGTAACTATTAGTACAGTAACACAGCAATATGCAACAATGACTACATAACAGATGCTGAAGATCAAACGGTTCTGATCATCACTGCAAATAATGCAAACTGTATGACCTGACAAATTTCAACCCCTTTGCAATTGCTGGAGGCTGTAAAGAAGGTACTGCAAAAATATATTACTAAAATGCAACATATTTAGACTACTATATTAATGAATTAGTTCATTATTTAGTGCAATTAATAAAGCAAAGCAATTAATAAGAATATAAATACAGCAGTAGTTTTCATTCAACAGCTCATATTTCAAAGAAAAATCACTGCATACAAAATATATGTTTGCAGGACAACTGCATCTCATTTTGATCTTCCTATTTCTTCTCTGTCATCAAGAATAGTTACCCTATCTTACATTACTTGGTACAGGTCTGACCTACTTAAATGGCTAATATTGCTGTATTGCTACACATACACTTCCAGAGTTAACAGAGATGGATCTTGGACAAATGTAAGATAATAAATCAGTCCCCTGCCGCCAGTACTGTTATCCCATTACTTGTCTGTCTCTCTCCAGTTACCATGAACACTGTTCATACCTGTCAGTGTATATACTGTTTTCTGCTTTACTTTTACAGTTATCACATAGATCTGGAATTCATTTAGAATTTTTATTTCAAATTTTACAGAAAAACACTGACAGATATTTTGTAAACAAAGCATTCTCACATTGGAAACAGACAACATGAAAAATGGTAACCTTCTCTTCCCTTGATACTCATATTTAGTATAAATACATCAGGCAACCCATTAAACTACAGCAGGTTCTTGCAGTCAAATCATGGAAAAGCAAAGTTGAATATTTCTTAGCTGTTCTCATCTCAACAAATCTGCACTGGAGGAAATCTCTCCTGACTCCTGAGACAGCTGTAGCAGCAAATACAAACTCAAATCTCTCACACGGACATCAGCATGTATGTCTTCCTCCTGTGAAATTTGACATGCATACTTGCTGATGTCCATTCTAATTTCTCCTGAGACAGGGTTTGGACTCTGTTTTTAAAAGCAATGGTGCATATTCTTTTTATTTTTATTTTTAAATGCCAGGCTGAACCCCTCAACCAGCGTCTGTCCCTAGGCAGTTGCCTAGGTCACCTTGTGCTGGATATGGCTCTGGATAAGATGCATGTTATTCTTACTATTACAAACTGGCATTTAATCAGCATACACTTAGGACTTTTTATTATATACTCTAGTAAGCATTCTAATGTTTGTCAGTATCCTGTGTAACTGGCAGTAGAAATGCAGATGACCACTGTACCCTGACTTGATTGAATCTAATTAGATACACAACGTCAAACACCTTGCAGACTACCTCCCCACCAAGTCTAAAACTGTCAAGTGATATATGCTGTGAGGTTTTAAGATGCTATGCTGTATTTTTATATTCAGTCTATAAACGTTTACTAAAAAAATACATGGTAAACATGAAGTGCATTTCGTCTTGTTAAATACAAAGACTTCTTCAGATGCAAGTAAAACCTGTCTTAAAACATTTTAAATAGATGAATACATTGTCATGTGATCCCAACCCACCCAGTGAAATCCAATTAAGGATCTATACATGTTTTACACTTAAAGACGTCAGTCCTATTTTACACTTTAGTGCCATTGCTTCTTTCAACAATGAAGAATACATCCTACCCACCCCACTTATTGTACCATACAATGACTAGTACGTTCCCTTTGAGCAACAATTACTATCAAGGACACAAAAGAAGTAGAAAAACAATACGAGGAAAATAAAGTAACATTCTCATTCTAAGTGGAAACAAGTAGTCTATGTTACAATAAGGAATCATGCTATTTACAGTAAAGCAACCAATAACAACTTTAACCTGAAGTATGCACCAGTTAAGTGATGACCTTATCACTACCAGCACTTGGTCACAACTCATATGTGGTTAATACTCCAGTCATCTGTGCAAAGTTTTAAGTTTTAAAATACTAGAAATCGTACATGTTTCATTCAGTCTTGGAAAATTGTATGTGTTCATCAAAATCTGCAATATAACTCTCTTGCTTCTAATAGTAATGTACAAGGACCCCCTCTTGGGTCCTGGGGTATTTGGTCGATGACCATGTATCCAAAATTGTGTGTGTTGTGTTCATTTACATGTTTGGCTAGTGCATTGTCCAGTTTACTTTTGCCTATTGCATACTGGTGTTCATAAATGCTTTCTTGAACTTACGTTCAGTTTTGCCAATATAGTAAACTGGACAAACCTTGCATCTAGCCAAATAAATGATCATCTGAGAATTACAGTCAAACCTATAGTTGACCTTGTAACTGATGTTCCTTACAGTAAAATTGTTTGTTGCATCCACCACTTTACACTGTGAACACATGCCATACCTAAACATACCTACTTTTCTCGACCCTTCTCTCATTTTGTTTTCCAGTAAGCTTTTCAAATTTGGTCCTTTACGGAAAACAACTCTAGGGCGCGGGCATAAAATTTCACCAAGTGATGGATTGTTGTTTATTAACCCCCTGTTCTTCTTTACTATACTCAAAAAACTATATGTTTCACATAAAAATGTGGTGACCAGGCTCAAATGAAAGTTAGTTTTATTTGTTATAGTAGGTGCAGCTGATTCCCTAACCTCCATGTTGTTCTGTACCTCAGAAGAATTAACTGGTAACTGTAATAACGGTTGGTATAATCCTATGTCTCTTTTATAGGTGACTTTGTGTATGAGGTCATCGACTAAGTTGTTTGGATATCCCCCACTTGTGAACATACTTTTCAGAAGTTGACATTCGACCCTAAAATCAGAAATCTCTGTGACCATCTTGGCTGCCCTTTGACCACTGCACATTTTTGGTGAAAGGGGTGACTACTGGAAAAATGCAGAAAGGAGTTAGAGTATGTCTCCTTTCTAAATAAGGTGGCTGTATAACTTTTTTTCTGTCTATCATTTCTAAGCAGTACATCCAGGTATGATATTACATTATTGTCATATTGATGTGTGAATTTCAAAAACTCAGTTGTACTGTTGAAATATGACACAAGGTCGTGGGCTGCAACATGGTCACCTCTGACTGTGATGAAGATATCATCCAAAAATCTACAATAAAAGTGAATATGTTGTTTGATATCCGCATTTGTTTGGATGTAGTCATTTTCCCATTTCGCCATAACCAAGTTGGCGAAACTGCCACCACAGGGAGACCCCATGGCAACACCTACCTTTTGGAGGTAATATTCTTTTCCAAACATTAGGTAGTTGTTAGACAAAATGATGTCCAATAGTTCACCTATTAACGAGATTTCTGAATCAGTTGCTCCCCCCTGTTTTAGAAACAACATTACCCACTCAGTACCTGTTTGTTGTGGAATTGAGGTGTACAGGTCCTTCACGTCGACTGTCAGGAACCCATACTCTTCCTCAAAACCTAAGTTGTTAATTTGTTCCAAGAAGGACCATGAGTCCTTACAAATACATGGAACTCTGTCCACATATTTTTTGAGTATATGGTCGACGACTTTGGCACAACCATGCGTAATGGAATTACGTCCATTGACTAGGGGCCTCATTGGTGGGTTCATAATATCTTTATCTATTTTTGGGATACCAAATAATAAAGGTGTCTTTGGACTGGGAATTGCCATAAAATTGTAGACCTCTGTGTCAATTCTACTGTCAATAAACAATTCCTCAATATATCCTCTGATTCTATTAGAGGCAACATTTACTTCATTCAAGGATGCATGTTGGTATGTTGTGCTATCTAACACACTATGCGTCCTTTTCTCGTAGTCCCAGCTGTCCATGATGACCAAACCCCCACCCTTGTCAGGTGTCATACACCTGGCCTTACAAGAACGCATCATAGCCAAGGCTTCCTTCTCTTCCTTACTCATGTTATACTGTGGTTTACTGTACCCCCTATCCTGTACAAGTGAATGAATGTCTAACTCACAAACACCCTCAAATAAAGTGAGTACTGGATGTAATGGTGGGTTAAACGCACTCGCTATTCTAAATTTTGTTTCCAACTGCAGAGTGTCATTGTTGAACATAAGCTTAAAGTTGGCTTTATGCACAAAACATTTAATGTCAATAATGGCCCGTGCCACATTTAGATGTATTTTTGGGACAAATGTACTTCCCTTGGCAAATAAGTCTATCAAAACTTTGTTGATTGTTACAGATGAGAAATTATACACTTTAAAGTCACCTGTTTGATTTTGTAGGATTTTACAGAACGGATACTGATTCTCCAATGCTTCTCCTCCTTCTACGTTTTGTTCTTCGGTGGGTATCTGTTGGATTGTGCTTGCTTCGTCTGGTACATATTGTGCCAAACATTCTGGCCCCTCCAAAAATTTCCAGCATTATTGTCAGTCTGGTAATCATTTCTGTTGTTGCTGGAATTATTAATTTTAGGCGCCTTACTCCTTGTGACCACAGGTGACCAAATGATACACAGGTCACTACTACTGGCAGTCTGTTGGTTGTCGTTTAGGACTGATGGTTCAAGTTCACAGTGTTGTTCATCTCGGTTGTTGTCACTCCTAACGTTAGTATCCTTCCGGTTTTGTGTATTGGGTGGGTCAGGATAAGCTGTCCCATTCCGGTAAGCTAAGATGTCTCGGTTTAACTTTTTATGTTTAATAGATTTCGATTTCTCAATGAGTTGGTCTATACTGCTAAAACACCTTTTATATTCAAACTGATATCTGAAAAAATCATTGTGTTTACAAATTTCTTCTTTTAGAGACATGATTTCAGGAGCTAAACTCTCTATTTGTTGACAATAATGCTACTTTATGATGTTTAGCATCACAAGCCCCTGTTGGTTGAAGTGCTCAACCAATTCCATATAAAATGCAGAGTTTTTTTCAACCCATTCAGGTACTGCCAACTCCTGAGACCTTCATGGACAATCTCATGTTTTAAACATTCATTAAAGTAAGAAACTTCAAGCTGGAATTTCTTATTTTTAAGAAGCTTGTGGTCATGTTCTTTAAGTTTAGGGATAATATTGTATCCAATATTGTTGTTACCTTGTGTCGATTCACTACGGTGCTCGCTGTCACCATCCTGCGTGAACGAAATGTTGACATTGAGCCAGTTATGGATGTCCAATACTGTCACTGGCTCCGATGCATTAGTAAGCCCCATAGATGCTGACGCCTGATTACGGTTAATTACCACTGGCTCCTGGCTCCGAGTTCCTTGACCAGTAGATAAATTGCTGGAAGAAACATTGGAGTATTTCAGATTATGAGCACCAGAACCAACTGAATTACCGCTGTTAACAACTAAACTTTCTTGGCGTTGCTGGTCTAACGAATCCAGTCGAGCTGACGTGTTCAAGTCGTTGAGTTAGCACTTGCAGCAATACTGAATGTTCACTGTATTGCTGAGGTGTCTGGGATAAAAGTAGTGGACTGCTACTACCACTGCCCTCACTAATGTTTGCCATTGAAAACACAAAAAACTCCAAGAAAATAGGCAAACAAACAAACTTCTCAAAAGTCCAAAAACCAAAGAATGGCAAACAAAAGGCAGATGACAAAGTAGATTTACTCTATAAACTTTTACTAAAGTATACACGATAAACATAAAGCGCTTTTCATCTTGTTAAATACAAAGACTTCTTCAGATGCAAGTGGCACTAAAGTGTAAAATAGGACTGACATCTTTAAGTGTAAAACATGTATACATCCTTAATTGGATTTCACTGGGTGGGTTGGAATCACATGACAATGTATTCATCTATTTAAAATGTTTTAAGACAGGTTTTACTTGCATCTGAAGAATTCTTTGTATTTAACAAGATGAAACGCGCTTCATGTTTATCGTGTATTTTTTTAGTAAAAGTTTATAGAGTGAATCTACTTTGTCATCTGCCTTTTGTTTGCCATTCTTTGGTTTTTTGACTTTTGAGAAGTTTGTTTGCCTATTTTCTTGATATTTTCATATTCTGCAGCTCAGACACAGAAAGATGCATATGCACAGATGCACACAGGTACGCAGGTGCACACATACTCACAGACACTACTTTCAGTTTGCACACCTTGTAGTGTGAGGCACAGTCAGACACTTTGGGCTACAGGTCATGCTCAAGCTGACATAAGGCAATCCCACAAATAACTAGAACATTCTGTTGAAGTCCTTTTAAGTTGCATACAAGATGAAAGCACTTAACCTTTCATTTTTATTTGTTACCTAGTGGAGTAGTTGGTGACTGACTTTTTACATTGGAAGTATCCTTTGCCATGCAGTGTTTCTGGTTATTAGTTTCATTTCTACAATCCCACAAACAGTTACATCCATTCTGTTACTCCTAGCGTTGACATATTACAGAAGTAGAGAATGAGACATACTCCTGAGGAAAACCACATCCCATGGAAGCAGTTAAGACCTATGGCAAATGCCTATTCAAAAAATGAGGTCATAGATACGCAGACCATGGAAAAGTAAGGAATATAATGGTAACAGACATAAATAATATTAGAAAATTAATTGCATATTGGTAATGTTTTGGAAGACAGCAAATGACATGATGTCCCCTGAAAGAAGTAAAGCACAGCAGCATACCATTGTTTGTAATGCCATTTCAGGAGGTTCTTCTGTAGGGCAAACACTAACATCTGATGATGGGCATTTGATATTCCTTTACAGAGATACAGTGGTGACTATGATGGTGAAGATAATGGCATAAGTACTAATGTGGCATGGATACTCACAGTTTGGGACACCCACCATCTGTGTTCATAACTAGTGAAGCAGATCAGCATTTTCATTTGGCAAGTGGGACAGTTATCCTATTTGTATTCAGATTCCATTACTATATAGCTCTTTCAATATCTCTCCAATAGGTCCAACAACATTACCAGTGGTGGATTAAGAGTACCATGAGCTCTAGGTGATCTTCATAGCAATAGACCCCCACCTCCCCACACACTTTTTTGTGGGGGACACCATACATAAATGCACACATTCATTTTGATTAATTTTCATGATTTAAAATCATTACGACTTCTAGCATTAGGGGCTTATTGTAATCTGCCAGTGCCCATACCTATCAGTAATAGCCACTTGCCTGTCTACACCTCAAATGTCAGACTGAGATAAACAATGGGCCCAGTAAAGGATTCTAATCTGCTTTACAGAAATGCACCCCATTCTCATATACAGACAGCCTCAATATTCAGCAATCATTGCATCATTGTTGACTGTGCACATTTCAGATGTCTGATTGTGGTGCAAATAATAATTATGGACAAAATAATTATTTCAGTAGCTCAGGTCTTCCAACTTGCTTCACATAAATGCACACTAGTCCTGCAAACCTAAACTGTTTAAAATGATCTAACAACAAGGAGGTAAGATACTTTTATCCACATATACTCCCACACTTGCCTAGCAGTTATAGCCACTTTGTCATGTACACCTCATCTGATTATGTTAAAAATACCTTTCAACCTCTTTCAACAAGAATCAGGACAAAGCCAAAAAATATAATAAGGGACAAAGTCCTAGAATCATGGACAGATTTTAAATATTACTGTAATATACTTAAAGCTGCTAGAATAAAGTTTTTTTTACTAGTGTGTATTTCCTGAAGAACATGATATATGGAAGAAATGCTCAACAATTTGTCAGAAAACCACATTTATGAAGAACATATCAAAATCAGGCAAAGTCAGGGATATTCTGGAAAATCAGGGGCAGTTTCAGCTTGGTTTCACATACACATTACTCAGAGCTTATTTCTTATAAATGCACATTAATCCTGATAAGACAGAATGTAAGCTGAGCAAATAACAAGAGGGTAAGTTATTTTCATCCACAGCCTGCCCACCCTCCAGTCTAGTGACTGCAATCACCAGTGGTTTGGCAGAAAACAAAACATTTTATGAAGCACAGACCAAAAATATGAGAAAAAATCATGCACATTCTACACTTTGTTCCACACAATTGGCACCCAGGATGTAAATATTCCAGTTTGTTTCATACAAAATGCACACTAGTCCTGTAGTGCCAGATGGTAAGCTGGGAAAACAACAACAGTGTAAGTTACAAACCAAAAATATTTGGCAAAAAGAGGTACATTCTGCAAAATCAGGGACAGTGTAAAATTTGTTTCACACAAAAAATGGCCAAAGAGTAAATATTCCAATTTATTTCATACAAATGAACACTAGACCCTACTGCCAGACTTTAAACTGAGCAAATGAAAGAGGACAAGTTGCTTTCATCCACAGCACAGGTAGCCACCTCCCTAAAAAGCAGATAACAAATATTCCAATTTATTTTACACAAATGCACACTAGCCCAGCCCTTAATGCCAGACTTTAACGTGAACATGTGAAGAAGGCAAGTTACTTTCATTCACAGCATAGCAACCCCCAATCTGGTTTGCCTGCTTTGCATACAGAAACAAAAGAAAGTATTCAAATTTATTTCACACAAATGCACACTAGGCCTTAATGCCAGATTTCAAACTGAACAAATAAAGAGTGCAAGTTGCTTCACCCATAGTACAGCCAGCTCTCCACCAAAACATCAGGTCACCTGTCAGCATTTAAAACACATTTCAACTCACTCGACTAATGCCCACAGTGGCAGCTAGCTAAGTACACTGTTTAATTACATGCATGGATTTTCTGTTCACTGCTGTCCCAAAAAATCATGGGCTCTTTAGCCAGGCTAGTGCAGCTACAGACATTTAATTAGTTATGTGTTCTTTTGAATATTGCAATAAGCATAATTTCTTTACTTAAAAGAATAAATAAAAAAGTGACTGAGCTGAAGAACTTCTCTGGCCTGTGCAGTACAGGTGCAAATACCAAGCACTGTGAGTATTATAAAGGTAAGTATTCACAGTGCCTGTCGTTTAGATTTTCTTTTTCTTTTCTTTTCTTTTTTTCTTTTAAAGAAAGATTTAGCTTTTAACAAGCAATTGAATGCTTGTTACATTCAGCACCTAAGCTAACTATAATGAGTTTGCTTAGGCGCTGAACAAAAGAAACTTTTTAAAAAGTTTATCTTCCTGGCTTGCCATGGTCCCCCCCTGGGGCTGTGGGCCCAAGGCAACTGTCCGACTTGCTACAATCCACACTAAGAATTATTAGTAGTCCCTGGACACACAGAAGCATTACCTGGTACATCTTGATTTCCTTCTTTGTACATATACAGTGTAATTTGCAGGGTTATGCATATGCCTTGCTAGTGTAGCATGCAATAATAAAGCATTTTTCATCTTTCATAGATATGTCAGCATATTCACAATCATTGGTAGACTGTGGTGCAGGATAGCAGGCTGATGTTGACGGATTTGTGGCCGTTGCTGATGACGCCATAACTCTCATTGTCATGGCACAGCATGAGGACAGTAGCCCACAGTTGCAAGGTGCAGGGACTTTACCTCCACATTAGATTGATGACTCCAATAGGGCATATTCTAGATCACAGGTGGTGTATCATGGACCCATACCTTTACCATATGGGAAAAATCCCAACAAAGCTCCACCTCTCTCTCAGATCCACATGTGGAATTCCTGGAAGAGAGTATGACAGAGTCAGAGGTTAGAATGCCCACCATACTGCCTGTCTTCACAGGTGCTAGATAAAGTCAATGATCAAGAGGGTTGCTGAGACAATTACGGCATTGTGTGCACAACAGCAAATGTGTTGGGACATTGTCCAAACACAGGTTACTGCTACAGAGAGTCACATAGAGATGTTAAAAGTGTTGCAAGGTATACATGAGGATATTCACCAATATATGGGAATGGTGAAGGCCAGGGACAATGCCATTATGGTTCTGTTGTGTAGTATAACTTCTCACCCAGCATCCATTTCAGCCTGTGTCCACATACTTGCAAGGATGTAGCAGGCTCACAAGGCAGAAGGATGTGAGCAAGACTTAGGATGGGTTTGCATGCATGTATGGGGACTATATTGAACATGGAAAATGGGTGGCCCAGTCAGCACCACCATCCATGGATGTGAAAACCTCTATGAGTCAGTGTGTTGCACATTGTCAGGCTTCCACATCACACTGAATAACCTCACAGTCAAGGTCCCATTCACACAGTACCAGCCAGCCAGACACTATTAAGGGTCTTAGCAGCATCATGTAGGTCATGCCATGCAAGCAGCTTAATATCTAGCTCTCATGACAGCACCATAGCTCACAACCTCTGCGGGCAAGAAATCTGGACAAAGCCAAAAATAATTGGAGGCTAAAGGCCTCAAATCAGGGACAAATTTTAAATATTGCTCTTACAAACTTTGAAAGTTGCTAGAATAATATGTTTTGCATTATTGTACAAATTCTGAAGGATGTGAGTCTGAAACTCAAATACATGTCATTATTTACTGACTTAAATCATCAGTGATTTGCCAGAAAACCACAGATTTTATGAGGAAAAGACCAAAATGACAGTGGAGAGGTATCGATGGTACCAATTCTCACTTTTGAGGAGTCTATCCAACTCTATCATTGGGGACATTGTGTATGGCACAGTCCAGATCTGACTTTCAAATCACATGCTCACATGATCCAAACCCACCCACTCCCCACCACTGGCACTCAAATCAAATCATGGCACTTGTAAAAGATTAAATAAAGGCAAAACATGACAGTCCTTCAGAAAACAATATCAAGGGGAAAAAAACTCTACTTGCCTATAGTTACCTGTCAAATTAAAACATCTGTACACAAATGGGAAAGAGTTAAATCATATTGAAACCTGTAGTACCTTCACATGCAAGTTCCAGATAGATAAACAAAGCAGCATATCCTCACATTTTTAATAATGGTGTTTCTGCATGAAAGGATAACTATGTCATCAAGCATGCTCTGTTTCACAATGCTGCCTACAGTTCAGGCCCTCCTGCTGGTGTGCCTAGCAGTGCACTTGTGCTGTTGTCCAAGGACAACTGTGCACATGATTACTGTGAACGAATCAGCTATACATTTATGCATGGTGTGTGGAGGAATGCTTGATGCACAGTGTGAGTTGACCATGCACTGAACAGCACAGCCTAGAATTTACACTGCATGAAAGTATGTCTTTGTTACTTTACACTGTTATGCATGTTTGTCAAGGCATGTAGTTATGGATGAGATGCTACCATTTCACCTGTGCTACCACATGCCATGTATAAGCCTGTTTAAGGGGTGCCTTGCTGCTGTCTGCCATTGGCTGGCTGTTATACTCAGTCCTACAACTTCCTGATGATACATGGAAGGGAGCTGTGTGACCAGCTGGGGATCCAGCTGGCAGTGGTTATGACACTGGTGTACTTGATTAAAGCAGAATCATATTGTGTAAGATGCAGCAGGAGTTCAACATTCTACTTACAGTAGTAGGGCTGTACAAAGAGTCTTCCTAGACTGAGCCAAGCAATAGAAATGGATTTTCAGCAGGTTGGCCACTTATTCAAAGACTATGCAGGTCTATGACAGGGCTGTAAGATTCTCCTGCAGTTCCTTATGGATTCTAAACTGGTGTCATAAGCCAAGGCTCAAGTGTGTAGCCTATATCTCCTAAAGAACATAATGGGGAGGGGGCACATGGAAATGGGGTGGTTAGGCATTATGCCTTTTTCATTGTTTATACAAGTATTTATGAGGGTGTTTGGTGATTTATGATGCAGTTACCTACTTGGCGTGATATCCTACAATGCAGGATGTAGTAGTGCAATGAACTTGTATGCCAAATGTGGGAATCATGGACATTTCCACGATACTGGGCTGAGACTTTGGTGATACATCCATGTGCATCATGAACTACATGGCAGTTAATTGAAAGGTTGCCTTTCCTGTTATTGTGTAACCCCCCCCTCCCCTGTGCAACAGGTGGGGTCTAATATCCACAGCAGTATAATTTATCACACCAAGCACCTCAGGTAAGTGTGTCAGTTCTTAAAAAACACAAATGGTGGTATCTGCATCCTGTGGTGACAGTGGGAAATAGATATGCTCATCCACATAGGCTAAAACAACACAGAAGAACTGCTGTAGTATCCTTGAGGCTGTAGCCTGTGAGATATACAACATGACCCCAGTTCATCTCTGAAAGGTTCCCATAGCAAGTGTAGTGAGAGCTATAAAACATGCTTCCCCCAGTTCGAGTTTATGGGTAATACAAGTTAATAAAGCCCTTATTATGTTTTTGTTCACACAAAAGCAATCAAGAGCCTCCTTCTCATCAAAATTGTAATGAATTAACCACTGCTGGCAAGGGCTCTGCTTTAGGCACTAATCACAGCCTAGTGCACTGGGTTGTGGTATTATGGCAACAAGCATTTAAAGTGTGAAATCATGGGACTGGCTGCTGCCTTGATCAGCTTTGCAAATTGCAAAGTGACTGGAAATTTTTATAAACCTACATGCAAAATGTGCACTTGTGTAGCATTTGTGTGACTCTGAATAGCAAAAGGAAGGAAAGGAATTACGTTAACATATCTTCAGTATATCACTTGCATATATTTTCTTATTTAAATGTCACTATGCATTCACTTACATACAGTTCTTTTTGTGACTTTTGGATGCTTGCATATTTGCAATACTGCATTGTGAATCTGACTGTCTTTTTGCATGTCTGCCAACTTGCGCAAGTGAGCTCTACACATATTCATAACTAACTATACATACCACCTGTGCTCTACTGCTTTGCTTTGTGTAATAATAAAACAGATACATCTGTAATTTCTTATTATTCCAATTGTTTCTGCACAATTATGAAATCTGACTACCTACTTCTTCCAATATGAGCTTATATGTTGTGTGCTACAGTCTGTTTCAAATATGGTCATTCAAGGAATTTCCACAGATGGTTTCTATTTTCTGCATCCTCTAACGTTAAGCTTTTCTTGCTTTTTATTATATTTTAGCCATTTCTTCCTCTTGGGGGTGGCCACAGTGGTGCAGTGGTTAGCATTGTCACCTCACAGCAAGAGGTTTTCCGGTTCGATCCTCGGCTGGGGTGCTTTCTGTGTTGAGTCTGCATGTCCTCCCTGTGGTCACATGGGTTTTCTCCAGGTACTCTGGTTTCCTCCCACATCGCAAATACATGCTGTAGGTGGATTGGTCACTCTAAATTGGACCTAGGTGTGTGTGCCTTCTGTGGAAGGTTGGGTGCCGGGCTGGCAACTCAACACCATAAAACTCCACTGCCAATCATGAGTAGACAGGTGTTCCACTGTGGCGACCCCTAACTGGGAAAGCCAAAAGAAGAAGAAGGCATTTCTTTCTCTCTGTACTCTCTTAATAACAGTCTTTTTATGATCTTTTTACAAAGCCTCTTAGTTTTGAAGCCTCCTTTTGACTGTAGTTGTTTGTCTGAGTTCTTTTATTATTATTATGATTATTATCATTATCAACATCACTAGAAAAAAACATACTTGCAACCATAGAAAATGATTAAAAAGTTTATCTTTTAGTTTATTTTGTTATAGTGAATAGAATAATTTCCATCATTTTCAGTTTCCTTATTGTTATATCCATGGACTTGGAAGTAGCACAAATTATTGCAGTTCACTAAATTCAGTTTATCTGTAAAGGCCTATTGGCAAAGTTTGACTGGCAAAGGCAGGGAATATGATAGGAATCCATGGAGTATGCACTGGGGATATTATGCAGTTGAATATGTCTTCTTGGAGACATGAAAACAAAACCAGAGAGATTCAAAGTTTTTTTATGAAAAGGATTATAAGTACATGTATACCTGGTGGGGTCAGTCTGCCTCTCTACATTACAGAATATACCTTTGGTATGGGGAAGCCAGAAGTACTTTTCTGATATTTAGGGCTGACTGAAGGACTTTTCTGTAGTTTGAGGGTAGTTCATTGTGAGAGAGTCTGAGAACATATATCTTAGTGGGACTCAGTAAACTGAATTTTTCACTTAGCTTAAAATTTAATTGGGTATATTGTAGGACGTCAGTGAATTCATTAGGGGCCATTTTGTTTAAAAGGCATTTTATTACAACTGGGGCAAATGGACAAAATGCCACTAAATTAACTAACATACTCCATGTCTGGCGACCTCAGGGTTAGTTATATTACTTTAGCGTTGTAGATGGCCCAGCCCCTCCACAGGAGTTTTAAACCTTTTGACCAATTGCTCATTCTGTTATTTGGCTGCATCTAAATAGATTTTATTCTGCTTGACTTTTATAAAAAATATTAGATCTACAGTATGGCATTTTTTGAAGACATATCATGCTTTGACATATTCATTCAAAAGTAAAATTGTAAATATGACAGTGTAAAAAGATTTGAGCATTATAATAACTAAAAAGGAATTTTGCTGCAAGTGTACTAAATACTTATGAAATCTTGGTCTATTTCATTTGATTTTAACAGAAATTAAACATACAAAGACATTTTCTAGTACCATTATATGCATCTTTGATTAAAACCATTATAATGCGGCTTTGTTGTTCCTTTTTACCTAAATGTGGTACAACTTAAAGTTTATCAGAAAGTTTTATGAAGACGATAATGGAGGTGAAAGATATGGAGTACCAGCTTAAAATATTACTCCTGCTCTCAGTTTTTGACAGACTCTTTGGGGTCATTTATGTTTTGTCCTTAAAAATATGATCTAAACTGTGTTAGTTCTGAGTTATAAAGGGAAGGGGAGATCTTAAAATGTATTTTTTTTGTTTGAGTGTTTTCATTGAAACAAAAAGGGTGGTATTAGTCCCAGGGTTCACATTTTCATAGCACTCATTTGCAAACAGTGCTGCTTTGTCTATATGCAAATACACTAATCACAGGTTTTTCTCATTGAATAAGTAATTATGAAAGCGTTTTGTAAAAAACTCCCACTATCATGAAATGCATAAACTTGCTGAAGGTAATCCTTAAGTATGTGCAAAGTACTATGTGTAAATATACTGTAAGTGTGGGTATAATTTTATAAGTAATCAGTTATTATGTATGAGCGTGGCTATGCACAAGCTTATCAGTACTTAAGGCAAGCAGTGTACAATGCATCTATTTTTATTAAGTTTTAAAAAATATAAAGTGGTTTTATATGTTTCCTATAGGGGTATCCATATGTGGACACCCTGACTGGTTTCTTAAAAGAGTAGAAAGGGAAATATAGGAAAGACTGAAAAAGGGGAGGCATAACAAAGAGGGGAAACACAAAAGGAAGACATCAAGAGAGTTGTACTGGAGGGGGTGAGAGAAGAGGGGTAATATATGTTCTGTGGGAACAGACCACCCTATTTTTCATTTTTTTTAACATAAGTGGGTAGTTTGGGTAGGAATTAGGTTAGAGGGTATAGGAGAGGGGAAAAGTGAAGCTCAGAGGTGAAGAAGAATTGGTCACAGGAGGATGCCTGGTCCAGAGGACCTCAAATGTTTCAAGTCCTTGATAGTGTTGAAGTTGAGGACCCTGATGTTGAAGAGGTGGAGGCCTGTGTTGGAGAGGTGGTCAGCGCTGACCTGAGTAGTGAGTTTTGAACCCACTGAACAGCATCCTGGGTTGGCTGAAGATCTCTCTCCACTACCTGCTTCACCATATCCTCAACAAAGTCCTGAAACCCACAGTCAGTGTTACTTATTAGGTTGCATCATGGCAGGGTGTCTACAGGACTGGTGCTACTCCCTCGACCGTGTGATGACATCTATGATCTGGCTGAGGGTGAACACTCACTGACCTGGGAGGAAAGTGGTTGGGCTGTTCCTTGGGATTCTGGGCCTGTAGAAAAATGGACATAAATGGGAGATAAAGGGAAAATAAGAAAAACAAATAACTACATAATTTAAATTAGAAAAAAAAAGAGAGGGAGCATAGGAGACAATAAATTTACTCATAATTTAATACATCAGTGCAATTTTTTATTAGCAGTGATTTCTTAACTTAATTCAGAAAAAAATATTCTGGAAAATTGTACTGGAAAAGTGAACAATCAGTATAATCATATCAAGTGGTGGTGATTTTTACATTTGCAGTCTACTAATACAGTCTGATACTAAGGAGATAAGGTGGTGTAACATAAGAAATGGTACACATTTTACATTTCTGGCTGATATGGATTGTACTGCATTTGTGTACTGGAAGCACATTACTTCTTTTATTATTATTCTGCATGAATTATTTCTGGATTTATACTTGCAAAATAAATAAATAAAACTAATAAAATGTAGGTATTATTCAACACATTTTCTTTGGAATGACACTTTTTTTAGAATCATGTTTGCATATTCACAAGAATCCTTAGTCAATCTTTTCAGATTTCTTTCCTCCTCTGCCTGGTAATATAAGATCTCCTTTTCTGCTGCATATAGATGACACAGAGGATGGTTGCTTACCTATCATAGATGTTTATCCACATCTTTCTTACATGATTACATTTATTAATCAGCAAAGCACAGCAGTTATACTTGTACTGAATTTGTGTGCTTATTTCTGTATGCATTTGTACTGAATCTATTGGCCTTATATGCTTACATTTAGTAACCAATAAAGCAGCAAAGTACAGATGCTCATGAAGTATTTCTACTGAATTCATCTTTAATACTCATTTACTGTAAGTTGAACTACAAGGAAATCCTGAGTTCCTTCACATTGTTAGATTTGATGCTTGTGTTGAGCTTGTCTCTTTGGGGATGGGTACTTTATTCAACCATTGCAAGAATTTCAATTGAAATTATTGCTTTGCACTATGCCTTGCACACCTTAACTGCATTTTTTAAGTCAAATCATGCAACCTTGCTGTAATCAACACGCTTTTAAATTCTGAAAGTATGGCATTGAACAGTGCATTTCACACTAACCATTGTGCAAGGATATAACTGGTAGGGTAATCAAGAAAAGTTAGTTTTATTTGCAGATGATATTATTTTATACTTGATAAATACAGAGAAGGACATTTTGATGTTGTTGAATATCCTGAAACACTTTCAAGTCTTTTTTTGCATATAAAATTAGTGACAATAAAACAAAGGACACTGCAGTAAACTACGTACTCGCATATGAATTGGTTCAGCAATGCCCATGTTTATAGGGAAATGATTAGATGAAGTATTTATGTGTATGAATTCAAAAGATTTTGTTATGGACATGTGAAAAGAGGTTAAAAAGATAATACAACAACTAAGAAAATGGCAGCTCTCATCAATGGACATGGATGGCAAGGAATAAGCAGTTAAAATGATTTTAGTCCCTTTAGTTTTATATACAGGTCAATCATATTTTTATCAACCAGAGGAGATGTTATGGACAGTATTTAATAAGGACTTGAAGGAATTCATTTTGGAGAGGTAAAGGGCAAACGTTAAGTGGGTCATGGTGACCCTTCCCATAGAACAAGGAGGTTTAGGATTACCTAATTTGAATGGATACTTTAGAGCTATGCAGTTAATAAGACTCATATGCAAGCAGATTGCTATAAATTAAAATGAAAAGGAATGATGATGAAACATGCAGAAATTCAAGAAATGAGGAGAGATTTTGGCTGTAGACCCTTAAGGAGAATAACAACAACCATACAGAATATTACATTCATAAAGCTGCAGAAAATATTCTAAGAACTAAGCCAATACAGGAATGGAGAAAAGACAAGGTATACAAAATAGGCAAGGGGGGATGGAATTTACTGAAGAAAATTGGCAGAGGAACCAAAGTACTGGGGCACATGACTAGAGAGGGAAAGGCAATAGCATAGGATATGACCAGGCAGAAGTTTACATTGCAGTTTAGACACTGCCTTCCCTATCAGGGACTGATATCAGAGTATAGTCAGAGAAAGTGATAAGGAGTGATATGTTAAAGATCAGCTCTGGCAGAGATTTTAGTCGTGTCTACAACAGAAGCTGCTGTTAGAAATGGAATAATTAGTAGGGCATATAA
The DNA here is from genome assembly GCF_019279795.1 of Protopterus annectens. Taxonomy (NCBI): domain Eukaryota; kingdom Metazoa; phylum Chordata; order Ceratodontiformes; family Protopteridae; genus Protopterus; species Protopterus annectens. The sequence continues at coordinate 1,232,509,602 of NC_056743.1, read as the reverse complement.
AATACTGCATAATAACTATAAAAAATCAGAGAAGATTAGAAAAGATAGGAATGAGAGAACAGAATGGCAATTTACAAAAGAACAATGTGAGGACATCTGTACAGCTCCTAAGTATGAGACAAAGTCCAGAAGGTTTAGGATTTGTTTTGGAAGTGTTGACACAGATATTTTTATACCCGCAAGCATACTTTTTCCTCAGGTAGATAGCAAATGCTAGAGGTATGATGGAAACGAGAGGGGTAACTGAGAACATGTTTTTGGGAGTGCAACAAGTTAGTAGATTTTAAAAATTCACTACAGAGCACTTTGTTAGAAATATTTTGAGGGGAGGGGTGGCTTTAAGTAAGGAAATTATTCTTTTGAGCTGGGAGAGAGGATCTGAATTGCCAATACATGGAAAGGCCTTACCAAATTTAATGCTATTGGTTGACAATAAAGCAATTACTAGAAAAAGGATCAACATCTAAATTAACTGTAATTGAAGTGATGAATGTTTTAAAGATCAACTATAGCTGGGATCATTAGAAAAGGGAAGGAGCAAATTACATAAAAATAAATTAAATTTATAGGGAAAATATATCAGAATAATGTTCAGAAGGAGGAGTAAAGTTTAAGGGAAAGCAGGAATTAAGCAATTTATGTATTGTAGTAGTAAAATTTCTTGTTCTTCTTCTTCTTCTTTCAGCTTTTCCTGGTTAGGGGTCACCACATAATAGTAAAAGTTGTTAAAAAAAAGTTGTTAAAAAGAAAAAAAAAACAGATATATAATGTATAATACATGAATATTTGAAATGTTAATATGGTTTGTTTTCTCTTTTATTAATGTATTGGTACATATGTCCTAAGTGATAATTAAAAAAGGGAGTTAAAAATTTTAAACTAGCTATAAAATTAGAATACAAAGACACTCCCCTGGATTTATGAAGCCCTTTAGAGCATGCAGGATTAGTCTAAGAGCTATTTTCGGCAATATGGCCGATGTGCGATCCAGGAAAGAGCTCCCAGGATGTGCATGTAAGCTCTTAGACTAATATTGCACGGACCAAGCTCCTGTATGCAAATTACGCGCATTTGCAGGTGAAAACCATACAAATGAGGGTATTATGCGATCCAGGAAGCTGGCAGCTGTCAGTGCAGGATGAATGCAGTCTGCAGAAATGTACTCGGTTAGTAACTGAGTACATTTCTGCAAACTACAAAACAGAGCTATGACAGCTCCAAATATAGGCTGCATATCATTGAGGAAGCATGCCAATGGTCAAGTAGAAGGCCAATGATATTGCAAAATGTTTAAAAAATAAAAAAAACAACTTTCATTTTTTTTCGCCGATCTCACCTGTTTAAGCATGGGGCAGCAGCACACAAACAGGATCGGGGGAAAATAATAAAATAAACCTAAAATAAGCATACTAATTAAAAGCAGTATTCTGCCATGCAAGTCAATGGCAGGCAAAAGACAACCTGGCCAGTGAGTAATGGTTGCTAAGGGGGGAGGCTCAGTGTGGGACATGTAACTATGCATTAGCAGGCAATCCTATGCAAATGAGGTGAAGGATAGTGAATCCCAGTTTTCCCCAGGGTGTGAGGCAGGTCCCAAGAGTATAAATAGCTGGGTGCAAGACTAGGATATATGTGACATCATGGGGGGGGTGTCTGGCAATACTGTAAGTGGATTGGAGCCCTGGGGCTTGAGATTGCTCCTAGCTTAGCACAGCTAAGCTAGGGGTGTGTCTAAGCCTGCCTAGCATTCTTTACAACATGTAAGCGGGTGTGTGCGCTGCGCAACGGGTTTTACAGGAATAAAAAGAAGTTAAACCAGGAAATAGCAGCTCTATGCACATTTGAGCACTCCGTTTGTGTGCTGCGCACACGGGCTTAAACAGGGAGGCAATGGAAAGGGAAAACAGCAGTAGGAAGGTAATCAAGGAGAACTAACTTAGCTGACAGTTGAAATGTATCAGAATCAGCCAATTACACAGGCAGCAGACCAGCCCAGCACACCACTGTAAACTATGCAAACACCTTACCCCCTTGTTTTTCCCAAAAACTTTGCACCACCAGTGTATACAAACGGGGAAATTTTACAAAATGAAAGCAAGAGAAAAAATGTTAGTGGCTGCTTTTGCTATCATAAACCAGCATGTGCAAGACACTGAGGGTGGTGAGGATGTGAATGCTGCTGAGCAACCCACAGTGAGGAGACAGAGAAGAGTGTACAGACCCAGGGTAACCTACCAAGGGCTACATGAGCTGGAGATAGTGGAGCACTGTAGGGTGGACAGGAACCTCCTACAGCAAACTGTTGTACTGTGCCGGCCATGCCTCACACACAGAACTAACAGAGGGGAACCCATCCCAGTGGCTACCAAGGTATGTGTAGGCCTAAGAATACTAGCTACATGTACCTTCCAAAGGCCAACTGGGGATATGATGGGGATTTCACAGGCATCAGCATTCAGGGTACTCCACCAGTTCCTGGATGCCATGTTAGCACATGTCGGTGAGCACGTATATTTCCCCATCACCTGTGAGGTGTTGGCCAGCAATATGCGTCTCTTCCACCAAATAGCAGAATACCCTAAGGTAGTGGGTGCAATAGACTGCACACACATACACATCAAAGCACCACCTGGTGAGCGGGGTAAGGTCTTCATCAACTGCAAGGGCTTTCCCTCCATCAACTGCCAGGTTGTGTGTGATGCCCAGGGCATAATAATGAATGTATGTGCTGGCTGCCCTGGAAGCTACCACGATTCTCACATCTGGCATCTGATGCAGCTGTACCAGACATTTGCCAGTGGGGGCATCCCACACGGTCATCTAGTGGGGGATGCTGGATACGCACTGGAGCCATGGCTGATGACACCCATCAGAAATGCACACACACCCGAACAAGAACTCCATAATGAGGCACACACACAAACACAAATCATAATAGAGCATGTGTTTGGGATGCTCAAGTCACGGTTCCGGTGCCTGGACACATCTGGTGGAGCCTTGCAGTACTCACCAACTACATGTACCCAAATTGCCCTTGTATGTGCCATGCTACACAATATGATCCTGTGGAAACAGCTGCAGCAGGAACAGCATGAGGCAGGGCCACACAGCCCCCCCCCAACATTGCCAAGGCCTGCACAGGCACAGAGTGACTCAGAGAAGGAACAACCTGAGCCTGCCCCAGTAGGCAGAAGGAGGCATGCCCGGTATGCCCTGGCCTTGGCAAAGAGGCAACACATAGCACATGCACTGACACAGTAGGGACCCAGGGTAGGACACCTCTCTCTGACTAGCACATACAGTAAAAGGGATGCCAAACATGACACTATCTGTGCTCAACCATGTATAGGGAGTGTACTATGTGCATCCAACATAGGCAGCCCTGCAGCACCACCCTCAATACTGGGACACCCACAAGGTAAGTGACTCACACATGCCAGTTGGGGGGGGGGGTTCACATACCCAACAACAATTACAGCCAGCAGGATAGGTGTAGACAAACACAAACAAATGCTGCACTATGGCCTCTGAATGAGCCCTATGGGTAACCCCTCCCCCAGGCCTACACAGATAGACTACAGCAGGCCAGGCAGTTGGATGTAAGCTGTGAAGGCTAGGAAGTCAGAAACTAATATGTAGGTAGTTAAAGCTAAGATCTGTAGTACACTGGTATGCCTCTAGCCAGCATGATAGCTAAGACTACAGACTGAAATGGAGTACCCAACATACCAGTACAGTCCTAGCAAATGTGTACAAGTATCAGGTGTGCCCCCATCCTACGTAAACTTATAGTAACAGTCAGGTGTGCCCCCCCCACTCCTGTGTAAAAATGTAGAAACAGTCTGGTGTCCCCCCCCCCCGCTATGCAGAAATGTAGCAACAGTCAATGCCAAATGACTGATGGATACCCTGCAGACATAGCATGCTACCTGTCGGTGTACAACACAAAGGTCAGCACTGCAGTACAAACTACCTGGACTTGATACACACATGCAATACAGATGGCCATACTGGGCATGCTCACACACTTAAACACATGAAGGCCATGTCTGCAAACACCAGTGGACCAGACATATCTGGCAGTTGCAGTACTTAGTGCAGACACATGTCAGTATGCACCACTCCTGCCTTGCACACACAGTGGATAGGAATACAGACATATATGTAAGGACAACACACTATAATAAGCCAAAGGTAGACAGACATAGATGTGTGGAAGAGGGTGACTATGACAAGGAGCCATCCGGGCCTGTCCCACCCAGCACACAGCCAAAGGGCCCCAAACACATGATGTGCAGCTGTCACTCACTGCAGATACTAGCCACCAGTATCTGTCAGCATAACAGACTATGTGGTGCACGTGCCATGCAACATGACTTTACAAGGAAGTAGTCATCTAGTAGCTGTATACACATACCTGTGACATATGACCCCGTGTGTGCCCGCATGTGGCATGTCAACCCCTACATGAATGGGTTATGGCCCATGCACACACCGCCCTCCCCATAGCAATATTATGACAAGCCTACTGAGGTCATCCAATGTGAAATACACCTTTGGGAGAGCTGTAGCTCAGTAATTTCCATGATGCATCCCATAACTGTGTACTTCTTTAGCGATAAACTAGTTAGGTAGTAGTTCTAACCCCAGACTTGGCAACTGTGTGAGTGTGTGTTTGTGTGCATGTCTGTCTGTCTCTGATTGTGTAGAGAGAAATGCTTTTTAGGCTACTCACACTCTGTACAATTCATATACTCAACTTTGGCAAGGTTGCTAATGTCACTCACCTAGAATGCACCTCTGGGAAAGTCATAGCCCAGTAATCTCCATAGTGTGTCCTGCAACTGCGTACTGCTGTAGTGTGATAAAGTAGTTAGGTAGGTGTTCTAACCCCAGACCTGGCAACTGTGTGTGTGTGTTTGTGTGTGAATATGTGTGCGTGTGTGTCTGACTGAGTAGAGAGCAATGCTTTTTAGGCTACTCACACTCCGTACAATTCATATACTCAGCTTTGGCAAGGCTGCTGTTGTCACTTACCTAGATATACACCTTTGGGAAGGATGTAGCCCAGTAATCTCTGTAGCGTGTTCTGTAACTGTGTGTGTGTGTGTGTGTGTGTGTGTGTGTGTGTGTGTGTGTGTGTGTGTGTGTGTGTGTGTGTGTGTGTGTGTGTGTGTGTGTGTGAATCTGTGTGTCTATGTGTCTTTGTCTCTGACTGAGTAGAGAACAATGCTTTTTAGGGTACTCACACTCCTTAGAATTCCTATACTCAAGTTTGGCAAGGCTGCTGATGTCATCCACCTAGAAATACACCTCTGGGAAGGTTGTAGATCAGTAATCTCTGTAGCACGTCCTGTAACTACGTACTGCTGTAGTGTGATTTAGAACTGTGGTAGGGTTCCATCTCCACCCATGGCAGTTCTGGATGTTTTGTGTGTGTTTCTATATCTGTGTAGGGAGCAATGTATTATAGGCTACTCACTCGCAGTACATTTCAAATGCCCTACTTTGGCAATCCTGCTGATGTCATTCATTGTGAAATACAACTTTGGGGAGAAAGTTCTTTAGTAATTCCTGTGGTGTGTCCTATAACAGCTCCATGATGTACTGTGATATAGACCTTGGTAAGGGGTTCTATACCCACACATGTCAGTTGTGGATGTTTTGTGTGTGTCTCAATGTCTGCGTAGGGAGCAATGGATTTTAGGCTAGTCACTTGCAGTACAGTTGAAATGCCCTACTTTGGTAATCCTGCTGATGTCATTCATTGTGAAATACACCTTTGGGGAAGGATTTCTCTAGTAATCCCTGTGGTGTGTCCTATAACAACTCCATGTTGTAGTGTGATATAGACCTCGGTCAGGGGTTCTATATCCACACATGTCAGTTGTGGATGTTTTGTGTGTGTCTCACTGTCTGTGTAGGGAGCAATGCATTTTAGGCTAGTCACTCACAGTACAGTTGAAATGCCCTACTTTGGTAATCCTGCTGATGTCATTCATTGTGAAATACACCTTTGGGGAAGAACTACACCAGTAATGTCCATGGCACATACTATAACTGTATAGTGCTGTAGTCTAATAAACTAGTTAGGTAGGGGTTCTACTCCCAGACAAGACAGGTGTGTGTTTGTGTGTGTTTGTAACTCGTATCCTGTGTAGAGGTGGTTGTGAGTGTGTGACACCTGTAGGCAATGTGGAGGGGTTTTTGCTTATTTCTTTTATGGTGGTCCTACTATATATCACAATGTCACCCATACAGAGATAACAGATGTAAATTAGCTGAGAGGTTGGGGTGCAAAGCCATACTCATACATGTGACATCAAGGCCAGCCAATCACAGTTAGCAACCCCACTATTACCCAGAGCGCACACTCAACCCATGTGTCTTATGCACACACATGCCTCGGCAACAGCCAATATGTGGGTAGTACACTGCATATTGGCCACTGAAAGTAACTATGCAGTGATAGCAGTGGGGTACAGAGGCCATGTCACCCTGCCCATCTGTCCATTATGCACGTACATGCAGACAGTGCACCCCCACCATGTTCCCCAATGGACAGCTGCACCACCTATGGTGCCTTCACATGTGACTCACAATGGACATACCATGCCTGACAACATGCCCTGTATGGACAAATGATACTGACATCAGAGAATGCTGGTAGCATGCTATCAATGTAGGTGCAGGGTAAACCTGCTGCCCATTACCAGTTCCTGCCACAGGTGGGCAAGACTGGCACATCTGATGATAATCTGTGTTCACAACATGAGCCAGACACCCCAGGTACAGTTCCACATGTCTCTGTACATGCATGTGGGAGGTGTGCACATCCCAGACACCATCCATGTCATGTACTAAGAAACACATACATGGCAAGTGATGCACAGCATTGGCCACACACAATAGTCACCCAGGTGACTGGATGGAGGATGCAATACCCACCTGTGTGGGGAAATGCAGAAACTACAGGCCTGAGTCACAATGCAGAACATTGTCATGTGGCCTGATGCCAAGGTATACCCATCACCTACCCTTGTACAGCCTGCTGGCACAGTTGACCAACACACACCTGTGCAGACATGCACCCATGCATGTCAGATCTGGCACCCTGTATGTTCATGTGTGTGTTGTATGGTGCATATGTCCACATCCACACTCACTACAACCCCCAGGGCATACTGAAGCATGCTGTCTGATGTCTGACACCTCCTCATACTCTTTGCCCATACGACCTCCATATGACCCATGTGGTGCATGTGATACCTGCACATTGATGTGATGTGGCAATCCCACTAGTGATGAGTTGCACTCCTGGCCCTGCCAAGTGTGTTAATGTGTGTGCATCCCTGTGTGAGTGTGCCTTTGTTGATGCTGGCACCTGTTCATGCAGACAGGCACGTGTACATCACCTACCATATGTCTACTGTATCCCTGTTGCAGATGTCACTCACCATCACATATATGTTCTGAGTGCTCCACAGCAGGTAACCCATGTGGCGCATCCAATAACTGCATCGAACTGTGATAGCACTACATAGATGTCGGGGGTTTGATACTCTGTGCTGGTAGGTGTGTGACACAAACATGCTTCAGTTTTACTCACCCACCCCTCCCTGACATGAATTTGCCTCTGTCTGCCTCCCCCACTCCCTCTCTGGTGGATGTGGAGACCCACACCTGCTTTGCTTAGGCTGCAGCATGTGTATTTTAAGTGATGCTCATGATCAGCTGATGGCTTCTGCATGAACTTCTGCATGAATTGCAGCCCTCCCCTAGCTGATTGCATGTGGAACAGCTGTGGTAACATTCCCATAGCCAATTGCTTGGAAACACACTCCAATACCTAGGAACATCATGGTGGTGTTGGCCCTTTTCAGTCACTGTGAGCAGGAACTAGATCTGTTGTTTGGCAAACAGCATCTCAGATGGATTGGGGATTTACCTCTAACAACATACACTGTGGAAAGAGGGCAACAAACAGGAGGGGGATGTGCCTGACCTGACTACAGACTGTAAGTGCTGCTATACTGGATTTGGAGTAATGTTAGTTTAACATTGTTTGTCTGGATATGCCTATCGTACATGTTGTAATACCTGTCATATCAGTTCCATGTACATGAGGAATCCCCATCTGCAGGGTCATCTGCAGACTGGGCAGTGTTGTGCCTTTGGTTTCATGTGTTAGCCACGGTGCATCTATCTGTGGAATGCAGAAGGTAGTGTGAGGATTGCAGTCTGTAGATGGTGAAGGCTGTGACAGTTACTGACTTCATATCCCTCATAGGACATATTTTGCAATAAACCCTATCACAATGGTAAATTTATGAAGTTATCACAGCAACATGTCTATACTGGCCCTGTGTATGTGCTCTCAGCCACACCTCTGTCAACCTTTGTACATATGTTGTGCATGAAGTGATGCATATGCGCTATACACCATAAATACTGTCATCATCTCTGATAACAAGCCAGTGATATATCAGATTGCTACATGTCATGTACAGTAGGGGTTATATTTCATGACATAACCTGGGCATTCTGTGCATGTTTGTACAGTACTGAGGTCTGTGTAGTGATGGTGAATGTTGGCAGTGTGTGTATTGTTAATATGTACTTTATCCTGTATACAGACTGTGATAGATGACATTGTTCTAGCTCCCCTTCTATGTGATGTTACATGCTGCCCCACTGTATGGTACCATTTTGCCATACATGTTTGTAGGGCCATAGACACACATGTCCCATACGACAGACAGCCATCAGATCAAACTGTGTAGCAGCCCAGTATATGTAGGGTCATTCTGTGAGTGGCACATATGAGGATGGTGTAGAACAGATAGTCCATATACTGTAATATTATGCTAGCTTACCATATGTGGTTGTGGCTGTGTTCACATTGGTTGTGGTTATGCAATTTCATACAGGTGTATCTTGCCCTGTGCTGTGACATGGCTGTTGAGCCTGCTATATATGCAGGTACATGTGCATTCCCCCATACGAGATGTAGGCCAGTGTTGAGCCAGTCTGCCTGTAGCCTGCACAGTGCATTGTTACATGCCTAGCAGCTTAGTGTACTTACCCAGTGAGATGTCATGTGCAGATACTTGTCAGATGTACTGCTGCCGGGCCTCCCTTAAAAGTCATGTATGTCAGACAGAGCAGTGGGCTGCTGTACAGATGTATGTCAATATCTAGTGGGTAGTATGTGTCCATGGCACCCCTGTACCAGCAGTCATTATGTATCAGGCCAGACAGGAGTGTGTGAATCCAAAACCTATGGTGGCAAATGTATACTAGTCATTATGTGTTATACCCATCTACATAGCTGTCTACATCCATATTGTCAGGCCTGGTACACATGTTGTGCACTGAGGGATTATGTGTAAACTGGACTGTACAGGGTGTGTCCAAAGTTCCACATATATCAGCCAATATCTCTGCTGCACTCCACAGGGGCATTACATGCAGGTGGCGGTACTTTACAATGATTTCCTTAGGATGTATGTCAATAGCCAATGGCACACATGTTATAAGCAGATGTCACCTTCCACATACACCATGTCTGTCCCAATGACACTAGCAATAGTCTAGTAATATAACTGCTATACATACCTGACATCCCCTTACACTACGACTTTGGGACTATAGGGGCTGGGGTAGGGCTATACTCCACGTCCAGGGCATGTGGTGGAAATATATGAACATATACTTATCCAGATAGCCATATACATATAATTACACATGTGTACTCCTTCCAATTACTTCCAATTACTACTGTCATGGCAACCACCCACTATAATTCCCTACAGCATGTGGGTGTGGTCCCTTTACATTTCCTGTGTGATGGGCATCCTTCCTGTGTGTGGGCATCAGTGTTACAGACAGCAGGTAGCAATATCTCTTACAGGAGAACCTGCACACTCAGAGCCACATATTTGTAGGAGGATCAGGAACTACAGACAGACTGTGAGTAGAGTTGTGTTATGCTTTGCATAGTACTGGTGTTACAGGGTGTGTGTGTGTACATGATAGTGATAGTGTACCTTGGAATGCATTCTGTCTGCATAGCTCACTATTGTGGGCCTATCCTCTTGATGGACAGAGGTATGTCTATCATGTTTTGTCCGTCCACCACACGGGTCCTGTATCAGATATTACACTGGCAGTGTGTGTGTTGCATGCTAGCAGTACATGGCTACATCCATTTTAATGCATAACCTCAGTTCAATGACTAAGGGTATGCTGAAGATTATCCTGTAACACCAGCACCTTGCTTAGTGTATGGCAACAGTGTTCCACATATGTGCCTGTGTTCCAGCCTCTGTCCTCCAGCTACATACCAAGCTTTGCACACATGTCATGCTGTTGGGGGTTGTTCTGTATGTTTTTCAGATTCAAATTGCTACAACCATCATTGTTATTCATAATGTAGGAACACTGATTGACTCTTCCACATTTGAACGTACCTTCTGGTCTACTACTCAAATTCGTATTAGGGGTGTCATTACAAATTTCTAGAATATTTTTGAAAATGTTGCCCTTTCTGAACACCAGGAGGGTTTAATACTGTTTAAGTTCACCAGATTCCCCCTAAATTTAATAATATCCCAATTAACCACAATAAGGTTAGATAACTGGTGGGAATCCACTGTATAGGTAGTCACTATTCTCTTTGCATTGTCCTCCTTGTTTATTCTATCACTCAAATCATGCCTTTGTGTTTCTGCATTCCCTAAAAGGTGTTGAAAATGCCCACTCTGTATTTTTGTAAGAACTTCATTATATACCTTATCTAGTATGAAAAAAGGATAACCATGTCTCAGAAACAATTTTTTAAATTTAGGTAGTTCTACATTCAACGTGTCCATTTCAGATACTATCCATGCAATCCCAGCTATTTGCCACTTAACAATCGTTCTTTTATGCCATGGGGGATGACAACTGTTGTAATGTAAAAAAAAATTAGAATAGGTAGGTTTATGGTAAATAGTGGATGAAAACCTATATAGTTCCCTTTCAGGACAAGTGCCATAGCTTGTGTCACAAATTGTTATTCTACATTACTGAGAGATGAAAATTCTGACAAAATTTCCTTAAACAACTCAGTACCTGTATCATGAGTTATAACCAAGTAAAGGTTGACCACGTGTGTATATATGTATGCATGTGTGTGTATATATATATGTGTGTGTGTGTGTGTGTGTGTGTGTGTGTGTGTGTGTGTATATATATATATATATATATATATATATATATATATATATATATATATATATATATATATAGATATATATATATATGTGTGTGTGTGTGTGTGTGTGTGTGTGTGTGTGTGTGCGCGCATATGTATATATATATATATATATATATATATATATATATATATATATATATATATATATATATATATTTATGTAGTGTGTGTATGTATCTGTGTGTATGCATATATATGTATGTATACTCTTGCATGTATATTTGCTTGAATGTATATATGGAAAACATAAACATTTATATACTCTTATTCACTTGTGAAATATCTTGCAATGCTCTACCAGGTTCTTATTTACTCTCATTGTATATTCTGTATACTTGTATTTATAACCAAAAGAGGGAATATCCTCTTATTGTATACTAACAGCTGTAAAGTCTACCATCTGTATGCTACTACTCTGTAATGTCTCTCTTGTACATTTTTCTTCTCTCTGTAAACTTATGGAGTTTTTCTCCCCAGGATTCCGCTGAAAATGGACACTTGTTGTCCAGTCGGACTATCCTGGTAAACAAATGTTAAATAAATAAATAAAATAAATCAATAGTAACAAACAAAACATTTTCACTGTAAAAGCCATTACTTATTTTACTTAAAAAGTCCCACAAATATTTTAATAAATGTGGGAATTTTTGCTCTACACCTTTATTTTTTAAATCTATATAGTTAGCTAAAGAGTGTGTTTTAGAGATGACTCCATCCACTATTTGTCTCAGAACTAACTAAAGATTTATGGATGTTAGGAATACCAAATATCTTTGAAACATCAGGATGTAGCACTTTCAAGTAAATATAGTCTTTCTCCGTCATACTTCCATCTAGCAGAACATCCATTAAGAATTTGTCTACCTTACAATAATTGATGTTCACCTCATTCTTGGAGGATACAGATGAAACATTCATGAAGCATTTCATGCATTTTAAATCATACTCTAATGTTTCCATACATATCAAGCCCCCACCCTTGTCTAGCTTTATAATCCTAATATCCCTATGAGCACATATCTCTTTCAGTAATTTCCATTCCTGATTATTCAGAAAATCCAAAAAGATGGAAGAGGAAGCGTACCAGCTACAAAAACTTTAATTCAGCACCACAACAAGTAATCCACATAAACGCTTTTAAAAAAACAGATGCGTTTACGTCCACAACAAAAGAAAGACTTCATCAGATAAATTGATTCAACTTAATTGATAATTATATAGTACAATTAAATTTGATTCAACCAATAACACTGTTTGCATCCTGCATCATCCAGTTAAAAACTGTAGCTCATATATATTAAACAAAACTTCATTCAAAATTCATCACACCATATTGAATCATCTTAAGAACAATTATCTCCCTCTAAAAACTTTAAAATCTCCACATAATTTGTATGTATATCATAGTTAGTGAACTTTTCTACTAAAATTATTTAAATAAATAACATAAAAGTTAAGTAAAAAGACATTATTTGAAGTACATAGTATTCATTGTGCTTTCATTGTGTTTTACTTTTGTACAACTAGCACCATCTACTGTTTAAATAATGAAAGTGCTAAATTTAATCTATATTTTAGCTGTTCTTAATTTTAAAACAGGGGACAAAGATATGTGTTCATTTAACCCAGGTGTCCTGGTGGCTTCTAACAAAATTTGCCACCATAATTCTTTGTACTCAAGCCATTCCTCCCATAAACCTCCTCTCATTTCCTTTTTAACCTGTTCAAGCACAAAAAACAAGAATTTAGAACCATTACATGCTTTAGTGTGCTTGTACAGGGCATTAGTTTCCTTAAATTTAGATATTTCGTATGTGTGTTCATAAATTCTTTTCTTCAGCACCCTCTCCATTCCTGATTATTGATTATTTCCTCTTTTTATCGCCTTTTTCTGCCATTCTATATAAATCTGTAATGCACATTTTTTCAAATAATGTAAGGGTGGTGTAAGTTGGTGGACTGTAGGTACTGCTTCTATATATACCTTTACTATGATGAAACTGAGTATTAGATTCATTACCAAATAAGGTATGCAATATAACTGCAGTGGTGGTGCTGCGGTAGCGTTGTCGCCTCACAGTTAGACGTTGCCCGTTCGATTCTCAGTTAGAGTGTCTTCTGTGTGGTGACATGTGTGAATGGGCGTTCCTTCGTTGAAGGTTGTGCGTTAGGCCTGGCAAGCCAGCACGTAAAACTCTACTGCCAATCATTAGCGGACTGGAGTTCCGCTGTGGCGACCCCTAACCGGGAAAAGCCAAAAGACACAAACAAACAAAACCAAATAAGGTATGCAAATTAAGGTTCCTAATGTAAGCCTTTATGTCCACAATAGTCTCTGGTATTCATAAATAAGTAGAGGGGAAAAAAATTAGTCCTCTTCAAAAAAAGATTGCAATGCCTAGAAGAAATAGAAAGTGAACTATTACTGTATAAGTCCCCAAAATAATTTTGTACTATTGTTGGTAAATTCCTTGAAAGATTCCTGTAGGGGTTCAGTGCTCACTCCTTCCCCTCTAACTCCAGTGGGATTTAGACTGGTATTGATTCAGATGCTCTTGATAGTAATTCTGTTCTTTCAACTGGGCTGAACACCTCAGTGGGGGGTAATATAAAGGGTCAGTGAATCCCTCATAGTTGATATCTTTACGTTCTTGTTGTAGAAAATCTTGGACCTGCTCTCCCAGTTATTGTCCTCACCATCTATTATCCTTGAACCAAATTGCTTGGGAGCAGGATAAGCATGTCTGTCATCATAATTCCTCTTATCCCTGGCAATTTTCTTCTCTATTTTGATATTAACCTCTCTCACAATTTTATCTACTCAGCCAAAAATGTTGCCATATTTATCACACACTTGGCAGAAAAGCAAATTATCTGAAATAGATTTGTCAGGTTTGGTCATGTCTTTTTTCAAACTGTCCATGTGTTTGATGTTTGCTCTAATAAGACCTTCCATAAGTTCACAGCCATGTTGATTAAACAATGTCAGTAGTTTTATCATGAAAGTCCGAACCATTACCTCAATCCCTTAGGGACAATTTGTAGTCTAGTATACTCACCCAAATACTGATTTTCTATTTGCAGCTTCTTAAACTTAGTTATTTTTTTTTCTCAGAGTCAAGTAACTGCCTGTTGAGACATACATGAGTTATAGGCTCATGCTGGCTTTTCCAAGGAACATTGTGAAGCTAAGAGAAAAAGCTAGTGTTGGTAGTTCTGTTGTTGTCTTTCATTTAGTACGATCAATCAAGCCATTGATATCTCCAATGTCAATCATGGCCAAACTTACACAGACCATTGGGCAGGGGTAATGTAGCCTGTACCATATGATGGTGTCAGTCTGTTGATGTCTATAGTCTCAACACTAGTGTTACAGTGCTCCTAATTTGTTGTTGGTTGAGATCCCAAATACTGGGAAAGCAAAGTCACTATTTGGATCAAATTCCTTATATGTTTGGAAACATCCAAACTGGTGTCATTCTATGAACAATGTTATAGTATTTTTGTACAGAAACGTGTTTCAATTGCTATGTATTTACTGATTGGTGGTATCAGCTCATGTGACCATTATGTTTTTATTTAAAAATATTTGTTCTTGAATATATCAGCATTCTGATAAAGTCTCATGTTACTATTCAGATGAAAGCATTAAACTTTATTAAATCTTTTTCATCTCAGGAGTGTAATTGAGGTGTTTGTCATTTTCTGAACAGTGTTATTATGTTCTAAGTTATTCATGGTTCTGCCACTCCATCGCACCATAGTGTTTGCAGCTATAAAATTAAGTACTGAATATTGGAAAGGAGATAAAATAACTAGCGGCAGGATCTTTAGAAAAAGAAGAAGCAAACTACATAGAAATAAATGGAATTTGTAGGAACAGTACACTCAGAAAAATGGAATTGAGCAATTTTATAATATGTGATATTGGAGTAAAGCTAATCATTAAAAATAAAACATATTTACACACACACACACACACACACACACACACACACACACACACACACACACACACACAAAATACTTGAAAATGATTTATTTTATGTGTACTTATGTAACAAAGAACCATGCAAGTAATAGATTCAACATCTTTATTCAATACTGACGGATGAGCGATCATGTTTGGATTAAGTAAAGATGTCATTGAATCTGTTACTAGTGTGGTTCTTTGTCACATGATCCTAGTACTACCTAGACTGTAGCATACAGTTTATGCCTAGGCTGAAGATCTAGAAGATATGATCCAGAGTACTATAATTTATTGTGGTTTCAGCTAAATTACTGAATGTATTTAACTTCTTTTAATCGTTTCTAAAGTAGAATTACAATTTTTTTCAGCAACTACAGATAACGTACTGCTGTAACTTAATATACATAATATATCCTACTCCTACCAGAGCAGACTTCCTGTGGATTTTCACCTCTGCCACGTCTATGAGCTCCTCAACCTTTGTAATCAGTGTAAACAAGTGATCTAAACCTGTCTCAGTGGTGTAGATTTTGGTACTCCACTGACTAGAACTGTTTGGCTTTGCTGAGAATGCCAAAAGCTGTTAAAAGACAAGTGCACCTAAACACAACTTTTTCACCTTTCATAATGTATTTTCTTCCCTATAATTTTTTTCCTAAATTGCTTCATATAGGGAGACCTTAAATTAGCTTTTTATCTAGTTTATTTTGTTTTTCTTCATCCTTCTTGGTACACAACATTATATTTATTTGTTTATTTATTTATCAGTGTAGAGCACTGAATGTCAGGATGGCCGAGTGGTCTAAGGTGCCAGACTCAAGGGTTACACTTCTTCCATGGCTTATGGGAATTCTGATCTCCAGATGGAATTGTAGATTCAAATCCCACTTCCGACAGATGCTTATGAACGTTTACAACTTACCAGTTTCAGTCTCAGCCACAATACAAAGAGAGTCAGAATTACATTTTGTCAGAGATAGCAAGAATAATGAAAGTACACATCTATAAAATACCATTACACTCTAAAAAATGTAAAGTATATACAACTACAATATATATTATTTATAATAAATCAAGTCTCATTCAGAAAGTAATGTGTCTGTGTAATTACAGCTATGTGTTGTCTAAGTGGGAATCTAGTTAATTAGAGTGAAGGATGTTATAGTTTGTGAGTAGCTGGAAGAAATTATGTTAAGCAAATGATTAGGTGAGTGAGAATTGTACATTGGTGCAATAGAAAGTGTTGTGAGAGAAAGCAAGAGTATTATTAGTAGGAGAAAGAGAGTGATGTAGCTCAGGTTAGGTGATATGTTTGGATGAGTGGCAACAACATTTGGCTGATGAGAGGAGGTGGGCCTTTAGTTGAGTCCTAACTTTAGGGCAAGACCCTGTCTTTTATTTGTGGGGGAATATTTTCACAGTTTTCAGCCTAGCATGCAGAACCAGTGAACTGTACATCAGAACTAAATGTTGGGGGGGGGGTGCAATGTGGGGCAGAGTCTAATTAGTTTAGTTGCTATGGAACAGAAGGTCTGGTTGACTAGGAGTTTGAATAGTTGGGATCCTAGGACAAGTTCAACCTTTTGTTGAAAAGGGAACCATTTTGCCTTTTAGTGTTTTACACTGATGTACATTTTTAGGGGACAAGGTAATAAATCTACAAATTTTATTAGTTATTGTTTGAATGTGTATGGATTTTGCTGTGTTGCTAAGACTATAAGGGGAGACTGTATTCAAGTTGGGAGGCTGAACGTCTTTGCCTATGGCTGTTTTGGAGTTTTTTTTTAAAGAAAAGAGGATATTTTAATTGGCTTAAAATAGGAAAGAGTTAACCTTTATTCTTGTGTTGTCAAGGCAGAGGGAGCAGCTAAAGGCTGGCTTAAGCCAAATGCCAAGGTTTTTACATGAAACATTACATAACCCATAACCTTCTTTAGGAGCTTATCTTACTGGCTCCTACATCTTATTGCTCACAACACTGCAGACCTCTGGCTTAGGAAAAGTTCACATAGTAATATGTTATGTGTTATTTCTGTCCTACTTGAGGGAATAGAAAGTACTGCCTGGGATCACAGGCTTACCTAAAACTGTGCTGCATAAAATGATATAGAAATTATTGAGTTGTGGTACCTCAGTATTGTGACATAGAGGGATGAAGCCCTAACAATGACCTAGGGGACCCAAGTTTTATTAGTGACTCCTGCTCTGGTAGACCAGATGTGGGAAAGATAGGAATGAGTGGCTGTTACTGGCTCACGTATCCCGGGGGGAGGGTGGGTGGCTTCCCTCTTGGATGATACCTAGAAGGAGCACTAGGTATCACACCTGCAGAGCAAGGGCTTGTTGAGCATACACTGCTTCCATGTAAATTGCAGTGGCAGGAAAAGTTGACATGCAGATGCATGCTTCCTACAGCAAGTCAGCATTTAAATGGAGCTTGAAGGAGCTTCCATAGTGATGGGGAGATCCAAGGGGAAGGGTACACCATTCCATTCAACCTGAAAGTTGGCCTGCTTATCACCATAGGGAGAAAAGAATGAGCTAACTAAGCACCCTAAGCAGGAGCAAATGAGACATCCCTGATAAAACAAATGAACCACTTGGATAGTGGAACCATTAATCAGTTCAAGGAAAGGACCAAAAAATAATGATTGCTGTATAGAGACAACATTGTTTATTTGTTAATACCAATTGTTAGTCAGAAATCACTGTGCAACTTAGATACAAATGATAGGACAATTGTCAACTCTTATTGACAGAGAAAGTGGCAGAGTTGTCCTACAGTTAAAATATTCCTACTCTTTACAAAAGTAATCTGGTGACATTTATAGCATATGGAAGAAATAGTCCATGAAAGTCTACAAGAAAAGAAAGCCCACTCTAATCAAAGCAAGCCATTGAAAATGTACTGACATTTTCTCCAGAGTTTCTCAAATTAGGCAGTAATTCATAGTCTTCACAAAGTAAATGAAGAAAGAACTATGAAAGAAACATGCTTGCAACAGTATATCACCTTGTGGAGCCCAGAGTATTCTGTGGGTAAAGAAACCTTTGCAGAAAAAACAAAATCACATCAGTATGGTGCCACCCCTAACAGACCATTTTGTGGTACACTACATTATAAAATATTACTGACCATGATGCAGAAACATCAGTGCCACATGCCAGCTGAGAAGTACAAAGTATGATAAAATGAATCTTCTCAGTTTCTGGCCATGGTGGTCCTTTAAGAGTACTGTTTTATCTAGGGAAGAGAGAATGTCAATCCAGCTTTGATGAGTATATTCATAAGGCTTTAAGAACCAGTCTTAGTTTGATGTTAACAATAGTTTCAGCTTTATCCCTGGATCACTTATAGCTTCTGTTTTTCTTTCCCCTCCAAGGGAATTAAAAAGGAGACTGTTACATATCCTGGATATACACAGAAAACAGATAATGTTTGGTAAACTAAGGCGTTAGAATATCATAACTATTTATTTTGTTTATGCAAAGAAAGCAAAGCATTCTTGTTTTGAGCAGCTAGCTAACTGTGTTGCATTTTACTATGATAAAAACAATAAACCTTTAACTGTGTCCTTAATGAGGTCACTCCAACAGAAAAGCTGCTACGTCTGCTGTCTTTTTCAAAGGCATGTCTGCGAGGAACACGGGAGAGGTTGCAACATGATCAGTTATGTACACATTTGCTCAACATAAGAAGACAAATGCTTGGTTTACTGTAGAGCTGGCTTTGGTTGGGCAGCTCAGTAACATATTTCATCATGATCGTCCGCTGTCCTATTTCTTGGTAAGAATGACTTACTGCTTTGGAAGCTGCCTGAATGCTGTACTACTGTATGAGTCCATCTCTATGTGAGAGAAAACAGATTTTACCTTTTGTGATGAGGACCTGCATTTGTTGGAGAAAAAAAAAATATTTATTCTGCTACAGGAGCCCTCCCTTCAGTCTGTCTCTCTCTGTATTTCTCTCTGCACTCCCCCACACAAGCTGCTGCTACTATGAATACTTTATACAGTTGAACTTTTAGTGCAGCTGTAAGCTTGTAGAAATTCTGTTACACTTCATTGCCAATAGGCTGCCCCATTTATGCTTACCTTCATTTGTTATAGCTTGTTCAAAGGTCATCAGTAATAACATGTTCAAAGGTCTTTGGCAGTCGAACGGTAGCCTTCCAGTTGTTGGCAGATGTCTTGCAAAACCAGTGAGAGTAGAAATCACATGAAGAAGCTGCACTTTTCTCTTTCTCCCTACCAATGCACACATTTCATCTTTGATTTCTTTAATATGGAGGAACTAGATTAATTGTATGGTAGCAACAAGTGTTATAAAAATGCATTTCTTTTCTCTTATGTTTCCTCAGATGTGATACTTGGCAAAGTAATTTGAGAGAAATATGAAATCTATGGGACATTTTTCTGCAATATCTGCATTCTACGAATCAGAAATGTCAATAATGTATCATTCTTCAATATTTTTGTTTTTATTTTATATGGATTTATAATCTAAACTCACAATACAATTTTGGAGAAAAGACAACAATATAAATACATTAAATGATTCCATTTGCCCATTCTATAAAACAAAGACATTTGCAATACACATTTGAATGAACTGTAACTTTGAATACATATTTATTTGTTATGGATTTGTACAAAATCAGCAGGGTGAAATTCACAGACAGATTGCATACTACTTTATGCTCAGCAAGTGACCTTGAGGAGTAAACAAGGAATATGCAACTTACAGAAATTTTATTGCTCATAAGTACAGCTCTGCTCTACTAAGTAGTGATGTTTTTCAGAACTGCATGTAAATGTAATACTCTGTGGTCATAACCTATGAAAATTAGGCCTTTGTGCATAGCTCTGCAAGGAGTTTTGCATAATATGGTGATTCATATTCATCCTTGCTCTCCAAGACTATGCATAGTGCAAAAAAACGCATATGTATATGCAGTGGTTAGCAGCATTGCACCTATGCATTTTAACAGGAGAATTTGTACAGTACAAGGCTATTTTTCTATGCCCCACTAAGGCTGCCAGTACAAGTAGTACTAGTAGTTAGTGTATTGGCATGTGTTTGTGTGTGCAACTGTGAATGTGAATGCATATATTGGTCTGTTTGTGGATACTAAAATAGTGTGTGAATGTTTAGTTGAATTGTATGTGCTTGTTTGCTATTTAACTGTGTGTATGTGTATTTGTGTGTCTGTCTATAGTTATATATCTGTACTGTCTGAGAAGGCTGAATAGAACACAGCCACAGACCGTAGTCTCTTTGTTCTACTTAGCCTCTCCTGTCAAACAGTGACTTAGGTAAATCATTTGTGCTGGCTGTGTCCGCCTGTTTGTCTGTCTGTGTCATTTTGTGTGTGTGTGTGTGTGTGTGTGTGTGTGTGTGTGTGTGTGTGTGTGTGTGTGTGTGTGTGTGTGTGTGTGTGTGCAATTTATTGCCATCTTGAGATTTGCCATATAGCAGGCTATTCACACATACTGTGCACTAAGACAGACTTCCATATTTTCATTGAAGATGACTGCACATTGAGTAACAGCTTAATTCTAGCTTTCCCAGTGTGAAAACAGAAACTCAACAGAGAAGGCTACTGGGCTTTTGTGTTTCTGGATGCATTTCAGTAACTGGCTAGTAAATGCACTGCCTGAATGCCAGGAAAAAAGAAATACAGAGGACATGAAGGAAAATCAGCGACAAAAGGTGAGGAAAACTTTGACTGAAGAAATTACTGCAGCTGTTCCTTAAAAAGCAGTGTAAGCTCCAAACATGACTTCTAGTAACCTAGAGAAAAGCATAAGACAACTGCACACAGACCTGGTTAAAATAAATGAAATACTGATGGAGTATATCAACATAAACAACAAAAAAGCTGGAAAAAAATAGAAGAAGCTCTAAACAGATATTCAGATGAGGTGCTAAAATTGCAAAAATCAGAGGTCAAAATGAAGAAAAGGCTGGCTGAATATGAGACTGTTCAAGAAGAGATGTTTCAAAAAGTAATAGAATTAGAGGACAGAGCACGTAGGGAAAACTTGAGATTTTCAGCTGTACCAGAGAAGCTAGAAAGAACAGATTGTATTCATTTTATGAAAGCACAGATAAACAACTGGACTGCTATTCCACAGCAGGAGTTGTTAATTGAAAGTGCACATTGTGTATATTCTCCAAACCTGGCTATGAGAAAACAACCTAGACCTTTAATAGTAAAGATGCAATCCTACCAGCAGAAGTTGATTCTGACAAAACTGTGGCAGAAGGACAGCGTACTAAAAGTGGGAGACAGCAGAATGTGTGCGTAGAATGATTACTCATTGTACACTAGGCAGAAGAAGAGTAAATTTATTCTACTATTCAGAGAATCTCGAGAAGCAGGCATCAAATTCAAACTGCTGTACCTAGCTATCTACAAAATATTATTCCGTGAAGGAAAAAAGCATTTTTTGAAGTACATACTAAGGAGGAAATAGAAAAGTTTGTCCAACAAAAAGTGAAACAGGAGGAGAGTCTGCTTCTTGTTCTTCTGGTAATAACGACCACAGAGAGACTGTGTCAGTGAAATCTTTGCCAATGTGTCAATGGAAAATGCTGAGGAGAAGGAAAAGAGCGCAAGACATGACTAGAAGAATCAAGAGTATGTTAGAAATGAAGGAGAGACAGTATTTGGGAGATGGAGATGAACAGGAATAAAATCAGTAATTTGGAACTTGACAAATGTGGCATTACAAAACAATTATATTTGTGAAATATGGCAGAACAAGAAAATCTGTAAACATTGTACTTTTTGGACTGCGTTGGACTTGTGGTGGACTCTAAAATATATGCCCTACTTCATGTCATTAATGCTCAGAAAAATACTTAGGGGATTTGAATAGGAGTTAGAAAGTTAACTGTAAGTAAAATAACATTTTTTCTTAATAGTACTATTTTTATAGTGTATGATTTTCTTTGCATGATATAAAGTAAAGTGGACATCCTATGTATCCAAGAGATGAGATGGAAGGGCAGTGCAGCAAAGCCACTTGTCTTGGAATACAGAGTCTACTACTCAATAAGAAAAAGGAATGAACGTGCCACCTCTTGCTCTCAAATATTTAAATAACTGAAACACTCTCAGTACAAACAGCAGTTAAGGTGGAAGCTTGGTAGCTCTTACAAGAACTGTTGAGCTGTTGAGTTCTTGTAAGAGCTACAAGCTTCTGCCTAAACTGCTGTTTGTACTGAGAGTGTTTCAGTTATCTAAATATTTGAGAGCAAGAGGTGGCACGTTCATTCTTTCTTCTTATACATTTTATATTTATTTGAACGGCCTTTAGTGGTGTGATTTGCTTTTTGTGCTTAGAGTCTATTACTCAGGTGGAGGGCAGGCTAGAAATGGTATAGGAATTGTGGTGAGACAGAGGCTTCAGAAGGCAGTAAGGGATATCATCAGAATTAATGACAGACTCATGGCAGTCAGACCCCAGTGTAATGATAGGGCAGTATTCATAATCTCAGCCTATGCCCCACAACAGGGTTGTGATAGTGAGGAAAAGAGTGCATTCAAACAGCAGTTGTAGGACTTACTAGATAAAGCGGGACAACATGAATTGGTGTTGATAATGGGTGATTTGAATGCATATCTCGGGACAGACAGAATAGGATATGAGGACTGCCTGGGTCCACATGGGTGGAGCAACAGGAATAAAGAAGGAGAAGCCATTCTAGACATCTGTATGGCAAATGGCTTGATAGTAGCCAACACATGGTTCAGAAAGAGAGACAGTCACAAGATCACATATAAGAGTAGTCAACATGCAACTCAGGTAGACTTGCTCGTAGTAAGGAAAAGGCACTGGTGTAGACTCCATGATTGCAAAGTCATCCCCAGTGAAACAGTCGGCCCACAGCATAAACCACTATTTGCCACAATCAGCTGCAAGCGGTGGTCAGAGAAGGCTCTAAGGTCAACAGAGACCAGGCTGAAGACCTGGAAGTTGACTGGAAAGAAAGCACAATAGTTCAAGGAATTACTCAGGGCTCTAGCACCCCAAGAAGAGGAGGAAATAGGTGGAATTGAAGAAGAATGGCAGCACCTCAAAACAGCATGTGTTAGGACTACAGAAAAGATATGTGGCCGAGCCAGGTATGGAAATAAGGTACATAAGGAAAGCTGGTGGTGGAATGCAGAAGTCCAGGAAGTCATCAAAAGAAAGGAGGAGTACAGGAAGAAGTGGGAGATAGAAAAGACTGACTAGGCTAGGAAGGACTACTAGTTGGCTAACAAAGAAGCTAAGAAAGAAGTTGCAATAGTAAAGAATAGGGCATTGAAAGCACTGTACCAACATCTGGAAAGTGACTCAGTAAGGGGCACAAATAAACCATATCTGGTTGCAAGCCAAAGACAGAAAGATAAAGAAGATAGTCAGACACCCTTCATAAGGGATGCCAGCAACAACCTGTTCACCAGTCCAGAGGACATAAAAGGCAGATGGAAGCAGTATTTCCAGCAGCTTCTGAATGAAGAAAACCCCACAGAAGCTGTACTGCCCCAGAAACAGCATAAAATGAGAGAAGAAGAGTAGCCCACCCTAGAAGTAAGAACAGCACTAAGTAAGACGAAGTCAGGGAAAACAGCAGACTCAGATGAGGTCACAGCAGATATGATAAAGATGCTGGTGAGATAGGGGAGAAATGGCTCCTGAGGGTACTAATAGCAGTGTGGAGAGAAAGGCATATCCCAGATGACTGGAGAATAAGTATACTCATGCCAGTGTACAAGAATAAAGGGGACATCCACAACAGTGGGCAGCACAGAAGCATCAAACTCCTATCACATTGCATGAAAATTCTGGAGATAGTGATTGATAAATGGATATGCAGAGTAGTAGAATGTAATATGGGAGATGAGCAGTTTGGATTCAGATCAGGATGCAGATGTTTGCATTGAGAAAGATACTTGAGAAGATGCTAGAGATGAGAAGAGAGTCCAAATGGGCATTCCTAGACTTGGAGAAAGCATATGACAAGGTCCCAAGAAAGCTGATCTGGGCAGTACTGTGGTGGTTTGAAGTCCCAGAAACATTGGTAGAATTAGTGCAGGCTATGCACAAGGACCCAATGACTCAAGCATGAACAGTGTTCAGCCTCACAGATGGGTTCCCAGTGGGAGTGGGTGTACATCAGGGTTCAGCTCTGAGCCCACTGCTGTTCATACTGGTGATGGACTACATTAGCAAACAGGTTGGAGGGGATGGATCAACAAAGCTGCTGTATGCAGACAATGTGGCAGTCCAGGCAGACTCTGAGCTAGAACTTCAGCAAAGGATAGGAGAATGGAATGCAAATCCGAAGGCACATGGGATGAAACTAAGCACAGATAAGATGGTGGTTAATGGCAGCAAATTGGGGAAATCAGAAGAAGCTGAGAATAGAGATAGAAGGGAAGATAGTGGAACAGGTAAACAGCTTCAAGTATCTGGGAGGAGTAGTTGAAGAGAAGGGTAGTCTGAATGAAGAGCTCAAAGTTAGAATCAGAGGGGCTGCAGCCAACTGGCATAGAGTATCAGGTGTAGTCTATGACAGAAGAATGTCAAAGAAGCTGAAAAGTAAGGTGTACATGACAGTGGTGTGACCAGTGCTACTGTATGGTACAGAAACCTGGGCAGTAAAAGCAGAACAGTTGAAGAAGCTAGAAGTGATGGAAATTAAGTGCCTGAGAAAGGTGGTAGGATGCACACTGTGGGACAGATGAAGAAATGAGGACATAAGAGCAGAAACCAAAGTAGCTCCAATTGCAGAAAAGATCAAAGAGAACAGATTATGGTGGTTTGGGCACATGTGTAGAAAATCAGAAGACAATCTGGTGAGGAAGATTCGGGACAGACTGGAAGAAGGTAAGAGGAAGTGAGGATGTCCAGCAAAGAGGTGGGTTAATTGTGTGAAAGATGATCTGTGGCAGTCAGGCATTAGTGTTGAAGAAGGCAGGAGTGTGGCACTAAATCGAGAGAGGTGGTGGCAGTTAACACAATACACCAACCCCATGTAGACAAATGGGAAAAAGGGGGATGATGATGATGATATAAAGTAAAATTTTCTCAGTTGTTTTTAGGTGTAATGGGGTACTATTGCATACAGGTGCTCCTGTTTTTTTTTTTTTCTTCTTTTTTTTCTTTGTCCCTTCTTCTATCTTTCTCCTTGTTCAGTTTTAAGAAATGTAGACACTGCAATGTAAAAAACATCTGGTTAAAAGAACATGACAAAAGAAAAAAATAATGTGCTTTTTCTCATACTTGCATGGAGGAATGATTGGATTAAGTCCTTTAGCTTGATCTAGTAACAATTTTTAACAGAAATCGAGTAAATGAAAAAGAATATTGAATATTTATAAGACTTTTTTTCTAGCAAATAAATGTATCCTTACTAGCAATTCTCTTCTGGTCCTCATGTCTGCATGGAGACAATCTGATAAGGAGAAAATGGCTATAATCTGATCAACAATAATTGGCTAGCAAAGAAAAGAGAGGAACTGGCTAGGTGATAATGTTCTCTGAAAACATTCAGGTGTTTTTGCTGCTGGAAGAGCTATAAAGATAAGACAAAACCAGACAGCACTTAGGAAAAGCACAGGCTGCACCATGCATCTTAACATGGATAACCTTTCTTTTAGGTTAACTCTTGTCTGTAAGTGTGGCTGTCAGTTTGGGACATTTTTCCTATTAGGAACATAAAACTTCAATATTTGAAGATGTATATAGTTTTATGTGTTAGCATTAAGTTAATAGGTTTTAGGGGGGTATTGGGTGTGTTTTTTTGAGAGCTTTCAATAAAACAAAAAGTTTTGTAAGCTGTGACATAGGTGCAAATGGATATGACAAGAAACAACTGTATAACATTCAACCTGCCAAACAATGTATGCATGTAACACAAAAGCTGGAACTAGATATTTAACAAAAAGCTGTTATACATATAAGTTGGGAATGATAACTTTTTTAGTAAAATGATGCTTTCTGTAATGTCTTTAAATGTCAGTGGTCTCCCAGATAAATACAAAAAAACAAAAGTAGTCAACTATATTACAAAATGTAGAGTGCAAATAGCTATGCTACAAGAGACACACTTGGAAAGAACTGAACATGTGAATTTGATAAAGGTTTTTCAGGGTGGTTATTCAGTGGAATACCTGGGACAAAGTGAAAGAGGTGTACTTATATTAATTGCAAGAGGAGCTCCAATAGTGATAAAAGAGGATAGAAAAGATAATAACAGTAGATTTGTAGTATTAAGAAACTACTGGCAAGGGAGGAGGATTACACTGACATGTATTTATATTCCACCTAAAACTGCTATAATGGAGCTTAAGAAAATTTTGGAAGAAATAATCAGCTTTCAGCAAAGAATATTACTTATAGATGGGGACTGGAATTTGATTTGCAGCAGTGAAGATGTGTCTGAGGGGCCCACAAGGGAAAGTATAACAAAGGAGGGTAGACTTTTGAAGAAATCTATGAAAATATTTGGCATGGAAGATGCGAATTCAGTACTAGGAGTTCAGAGTGAATTTACATATTATTCCCCAAGATGCAAAAACTGGGCTAGGCTAAACAGAATTTACATTTCACAGGAACATGTGCATTTAATTGAAGGTCTTGATACACACTCAATAACTATTTTAGACCATGCACCAATAATAACTAAAATTAAAACACAGGGTAAGGAAATAAAAATGAGACACTGTAACTTTTCCACCTATCTGTTGAAAAGAGTGGAATTTAAGGAATGGGTAGTGGAAATTATTCAGGTGTTATTAGAGAAGATATATATTTCTTCTGAAAATATGGTTAGGGAGTGAGATAAAATTAAAATGGTGTTTAAAAATAGGGTAGAAATAAAAAGGGAGATATGGTTAAGAAGTAACAAGGATTAATTAGAGGGACTGAAAAATGTTAAAATATTACAGACTACGGAGACTCTCACAGAACAAGAACAGGAGCAACAACAGAATGCTAAATAGAAAATAAGGGATTACCTTTATAATATGTGTGAGTTTAGAAATGTTGCTGTTTAGCAACTGTTTTTTGATAATAACTCTAGAGCACAAAAACTTTTAGCACAATGACTCAGGCAACAGAAAGAAGAAAGGGCTGTCACCAAGCTTAGGGAGCCTATAACAAGGAAGGTAACAAGAAATCCTGTAGAGGTATTAGAAATATTTTGGAAATTCTATGAAAGTCTGTATAAAGCAGAGAAATATGGAAATCAAGAAAAGATACAAATGGAAATGTTTATGGAATAATTAATTATGCTGAGGTTAGAGGTAGATGATGCTCAATTACTAACAGGATAGGAGGAGATGAGATAAAAATGTGATGTATAACCCATCTATAGGAAAGTCCACAGGAATAGATGGCATCTCGTGCTGGAACTTTAACTTAGATGTAGTTATCTTCTATAACCTTTTTTCATTTTCTTCTTTATAAACTTACCATATTCCCCATAAACAACATAGGATTTTGGTTCAGCTGTTTTGCTAATAATTCTATCTTCAGGCTACAAATCTCTTGTCTTAAGAATGTAGATTTTAACACACTAATTATAGTTGCTCTTCTTGTATCTGTTTGATTAATTTATGAAAATTTAAATAATTATTCACAAATATGAGATACAGGGCTTCTCTGAAGTGGAACAAATCACTGTCTTCTTGGCAAAATGGAAAATATGGAGCTTGCCATGCATTATTCATTGTAAAATCTTCTGCGTTTTTTAATAAGATTTCAGTCTTCAAGCAACTATTCATGCTTTTTTTAGCAAAGTTGCTGTCCTTTGCCTGGTCTGCATACCACTTTTAGGTCTTCTATAAACTAAGTAGCATCCTTTGCAATCTCAGAGAGCTTGAAGAACTGTTGTTACATATATTAATGACTAGACTATTGAGATAAATAATGTTAAGCAAAGGGCAAATAGAACACATTTAAGAAACAAATTGTCTATTTTCAGTATAGATAACTCAGTTCCTATTGAACAAGATAATACCACTGACAACTTTGGAATTCTGGATACAAGTATTCAGCAATCTGAGGATTTAGAGCATATAGAAGAAAATAAAAAAGAAAGAAAGAAGTTTACAACAAATAACAAGGAAGAAAAATAAACTGAATATTTTTTATAAAGCAAAGGGAATACATAGTAAAATTAACACTGCTTTGTTATGTAGCATACAGGTTACAGGGAATGGTGACATTTTTTACCAGAAAACCTTCAGTCTACTTTAAAAGGCATCATTTTTCCAGAAGAGAATGTTGAAAAAATAGGCAAGGGGCAGGTGAAAAGGAAGAAATAGAAATTGAATGGGAAAGGATTGAAGAACATTACTGTAAGAAAAAAAAGAGTTGAAAGACAGAAGTTAACAACATGGCTTAAGCTGTGGATGTATATTTCTAGCCAGATGAGATTTTTATGTTTGCAAATGTAATAAGCAATGAAAACAGTGGGATTACTAAGACTAATGTTGACGAAGATCATTCTTTTATAACAAATGTAATTGGAGATTCAATTATTAAGGGAAATGATACTTACATTTGCAGAGAAGATAATGAACGTTTAATAGTGTTATGCTTGAAAGGAGCAAAAAGAGAGGATTTAAGAAAGGCAACAACAAAATCCGGTCTCACCAATAAGCGAAAAGGTCACCAGTCGTCACAAGGAGTCAAAGTAACAAAGATAGTTTAATCCACAAAAACGCCACTAACCACGATACAAGTACATCCAACAAGGCACGTTACATAGCACAGTACATAGCACAGTACATATGACAGGACAAACAAGGCTCAAAGTAATCATAAATCCTTGATGCAAAAAAACGCCAAATGATGGAAAAATATGTTAAGCGCTTTCAACCAGTGTATCTGGTCTTCATCAGAACAGGATTTAAGAAAGGCCTTAGAACACTTTAATGTTATGAAATATTGATCTGTTTTTATTCATGTTGATACAGGTGATCTTATTAACAAGGACTCTCTGACTGTTAGTAATGAACTTACAATCCTCTTAGATCGCATAGCTTGTACTGGTATTAGGACATATTTTTCATAAATCACATATAGAAAAGAGAGTCAGGTCACCATGAATAAAACATTTGTTTTGGTTAAATACCTAGATATAAAAATGTTCCCTTTAAAAAAAAGGAAAATGTATATTGCATCCGAGCCTAATTGTGGGCACATGTATTTAGATGGGATGGCGTGCACTTGTCAAGATCAGTGAAGAGAATTTTTGCAGCAGATATTTTGCAAAGTTTGACAAACATGAGGCAGGATTTTTGCCAAGTCAAAAATTTAACAGTTCACAGATAGCAATATTGATGATTCTCTGATTGTTGTTAATGCTAGGACCATTAATAATAAAGTTTTTTAATTGGAAGATTTGTTACGTTTCCACAACATTTATGTTAATATTGTTTGTGAAACATGGTTAAAGAACAATGACTAGAAACCAGTTCTGTCATGTATAAATGTTTTACTGTAATAGACATTCTAACAAAAATCAGGTGTAGGCGTTATGAGAGGGACTGAAGATTGTTATGAGACTTGTGATTATTGTAGATTGTATAACTGTGACAATAAATACATCTCTGAGACATGTAATAATTGTTGGAATGTATAGACCCAAAGTTAAGTACTGATGACCTAGAGGAATTAATACATTTCTGTAATGAAGCACAGGAGAGAATAATAATAGTAGCTGAGGACTTAAATATACCAGAAGCAGACTGGAATAATATTGATTCAACAACATTAGTAAGGAAAGGATTTACAATGTATGTTCAGGAACAACAATTCTTCAGATTGTCAAAGAGCCTGCCAAGGAATGGACCATAGTATACATTGTTTGTGTCCTAAAGCAATTACTGTTACTTCATGTCAGGTTTTACCACTGTTGATGTGCAGTGATCCTGGGGTTATAAAGGTTAATTTGCTGCTAGATAATTTTTCCGAACTGAAATCTAAACCAATGTACAGAAGATTAATAACAGATTATACGGAAGCAAAATGGTCACTATATGAAACTAATTGGAGTGATGTTTTTAATGGGAAAATTGCATAATGAATGTGAAAAGTTTTGAAAGAGAAATTATTTGAATGCAAAAAAATCAAAAAAATGTTTAACATCAGGATCTAGGCACACAACTTCAGAAGGATATGTTTCATTAAGAACAAGATACTTGACTAAAGTGAGCGATAAAAAGTATAAGAAATGGAAAAGAGGTCAAAGTACATATTTGAATAATAAACAAGCTGAACATGCACATTAAACATAGTGTGAGATAAGATCAAGAAATTTTTAAAGAAAATTATATAAAAAATATGTATTATAATAGGAAACTATTTTATAGTTACATAAGATGTGGTAGGAGTAAAGATATACAAATTGATAAACAGCGTATAGATTCAAAAATGTATTCTCAGACAAAACTGATTATAGATATGTTTACAAAATCTTATACAAAGCAGTTTGGCTCCACAAAGAGGTGATAGATTGTCCAAGTCACATCCAGGTAACCAAAGATACCAAAATCAAATTAGATTACTTTGAAAAAGTACTATGCAAACTAGATCCAAACAAAGCACAGGGAGGAGATGGAATTTGTAATAATGTCCTGAGAACACTCATCATGAAGTTACAGTACCATTACACCTATTATTTACTAGGTCATATAAATATGGGGAGATTTCTCAAAATTGAATACATGCACTTGTTAAACCTGTATTTAAGGAGAAGGAGAGTAGGACAAACCCAGAGTCAAACAGATCCATAAGTTTACTTTTGTGTTGTGGCAAAATAATGGAGAAGGTTATATTGGATAAATATTTGTCAGAAATGGAGAGGTTGGGACTTGAAACCATATATCAGCATGAATATGTTGAATGTAGATCTACTACTACTACCTGTTACATGATGTTCTGTAGCAATATAATAACAGCTACGAATGAAAACTTGTGCTGTGATGTCATTTATATATTTAACTTCAGCATTTGATAGGGTCATGAGTAAAACTCTGATCAATAAACTAGAATAACTAATTAC
This sequence comes from Protopterus annectens, assembly GCF_019279795.1. NCBI lineage: Eukaryota > Metazoa > Chordata > Ceratodontiformes > Protopteridae > Protopterus > Protopterus annectens. The sequence goes on along the minus strand of NC_056743.1, from coordinate 1,232,478,297 downwards.
TGATGTGCTGTTCATAAGATGGATAGCTGCATGACTTATAAATAGGACATGGCAAGTATCATACAGAAACTGGACAAGTGAAATTCGAGATTACAGTCATGGTGCCCCACAGGGCTGTCTCAGACCCATACTTGTTTATATTGTATCTTTCAGATCTAGCTTTTTCAACTAAGGTGTTTTACAGTCAGTATGCAGATGACAAGAAAATGAGTAAGTAGATTACATATGTTACAGATACATCACAAACTAAGCATATGAGATTTGGGAGACAAAAATTGAAAAGCAAATATTTACTACAGCACAGAGTGATTGAAAGTGTAGATTCATTTAAGGACCTGTGTATATGGGTAGATCCAGCATTAAGTTTTTCTAATCATATTAATCAATTGGTTAATTATAGTTATAGAACTAGAGGTTGTATAAAAAGATTTATAAAGTCTAAGAAATCAGAAATGATAAAGTAGTTGTTTGTTAGTTACATTAGACCCAAACTTAAGTATGGAATGACAATACAAAAACCTTATAAGAAAACAAGCATGAGTAAACTGGAAAGCATACAGCAGAACTGTATCAAGGGGATCATGGATGTGAAAATTTAAGTTATTATGAAAGGCTAAAATATCTGAACTTGTACAGTGTCTCATATAGATATTTAAAAGATCTTATTTGGATATATAGGACATTTAGAGACAACTACCTCTTGGAATATTTGGGATTACCAAGAAGTAATAGAAAATCATCAAACAACTTATGTAGATGATTGTATAGGAATGAGAAGTGTACTAATTGGTTTTCTGAGACAGTAGCTGATGCATAGGATAGACTACCAAATGACATTAAAGCAAGCACTATATGTTTTTAAGAACAGCCTGGAAACATTATGGGAGCAACAGATGTTCTTCATTCCACATTGCTGCAGTCCTAACTATTGGGTAGTCCGCTGTCCAGTCATATACTCAATACCAATGGCTATGGTCGGTCATTAGACGGCGCATTAGAACTGGCAGGGTACTCACGCGCAATGCGCGCGGCATATCACGGCATCCTTCAGTCTTTTGCCGCAGCATCGATGCAGAAGCAGTTTTGTTGGTTGGCTGCCTGAAATTTGGAGAAGTTTTGTCGGAGTTTCAGACCAAATCCAAGAGTTGGGCTAGATACCCGTTTGGGAACATTTTGGTTTTTGCATTCAGATATTTACGGATGAAAGTGAAAAGTGAATAACTGTTGTGGGAAACAGAAAACAGATACCGCAGGGGGAGTTGTGGTTACCTATACCTTGTTTAGGCGTTGCTCCACGCTGTGTTGGCCGCACGCTGCTAGATTGGTTAGACGCGCGCACTATTGAAGAAGAGAAGAGTGTGCCAGGTTAGTGTTTGGGAAGCGTTAAATATGTAAATAACGTCGCCGAAATGCCGCCACGTCAAAAAGCTAAGGACAAAAACTAAGGGTTGAGGGTTGATGCCAAGCCTAGATTTGTGTCCGGTTCTGCAGACGTGCCCAGGGGGCCAGAGGTTTTGCAGAGGAGTTTCAGAGTGGTTTCTTTGGCAGAGACTTGTTGCTTTAGGAGGTAGTAGGCCAGGAGGAGGGGGCTGGCTGGGGTTCTTCCCTCTCTCTTCCTCTTTCTTCCTCCTTAAGCCTTAGAGCCCTCCTCTCTCTCCAAGGTGGGCGAGAGGTAGGCCGAAATGGGCTTTCTCCTAGCACTTCAGGTTCTGTGGTTCTGAAACTAAGCCTTGAAATGGCAGAAAATTTGATTAGATTTGATTACTATGATTAGAGGTTCTATGCCCTCCCCCTCTGATGGGTTTGCTAGTTTGAACAGTGAGTTTGAAACTTCAGAGTCTTCTTCTGAGTTCTTTCTTGGGAGACTCTGCAGGGGCCTCTCTCTGATTCTGATGTGGATTCTGATGATTCCACTCCCTCCTCCTCTCCTCTCCTCCTTTTCATTTTTCAGATTCAGAGATCTATGAGGGGGATGGAAGGCCAAGATACCAAGATTAAGGAGAAAGCAGGAAAAGGTTCAGCCTTAGGCTTATTTTGGCTTTCCCCCTTAGCTAAGTACTTCCTGTGTATACCTGTGGTGTTTGAGTGGTGAAGATGGCTGATTTTTGCCTCCTGCCCTGTTCCTGATTGATAGTACTGATAGGTGTGCTGAAGCTCATAAGTATCTTTTCTATCTTTTAGCTTAGAGACGGGTAGACTGTTTCCCAGAGGGACCTGGACCTGTTAGTGTTTGAAAGGTAGTTAAAACCCTGTTGTTCTCTGTTGTTTGTGATGTAGAGGCAGGGCTTTGGATAAGAGGGGAAAGAGTCATGGGGAAAGAAAGTGTCATATTCTTCATGCTGAATCAGCAGTTCTATCAATGTGCTCTCCATTCAAAATAGAAATCTAAGGTACCAATTTTTGTCTAAGGTGTAAAGTTAAGCTGGATTTAAGAGTTGTGTGTGTTGCTGGTTTGTAGGGTATGCATCTGTCTGAACAAGGTTTGCTTCTTGTAATGTGCCTCCTTTGGGCTGGTACACAGGCCTCCTCCGAGGGTGGCTGCCACTAGTTCTGTTCTTCGCGCATGCCTGGTTGAGGGACTGGATTTTTAGCTGAGCATGTTAAGACAAAGGATTTTGGATGCTCCTTACACAGCAAGATGTGTTAAAATTCATTTGGACTAAAGCTATTTAAAAAAAAAGGAGAGAAAAAGCAGGTGCACAAACAGTTAAAGATTTTTTTTGCAGCAGCCACCTAAGTTTAGTAGAAATTGGCCTACTAAAGGATGGACATATCCTGAATATGATTCCAGTCTAGGGGGGGGTCAGACTTGGGTAGGGGCAGAGCTCACACTTCAGAACAGTTCACCAGGAGGTTCAGACTGCCTGTTACCCTGGCAGAGGCAGGGGTCAGTCCCTTTAAAGCTGCTCAAAGATTCCAGATTTGGCGACCCTGTCAGGCAGCTTCTGGTGAAGGCTCACTTTGGAAGACTAAATGGGATTTTAATTTATTCGTTGGATAGAATTTCAAGACAGATGGGGGTTTCAGTTACAGGTTTACTGTAATTCACTTTTTGCCAGATTCAAATGCCCCCCATTCCTCCTCCCTCTGTTAAAGAAACCAGCACGGAAAGAGGGCTCTGTTAAGCAAATAGGGGCCAAATAAATAGGGTTGCACCCAGCCGGCCGTCTAGCTACCAAGAATTATTCTCTGTTCCTAGTACCAAAGTAGGGGAACACGGGAGCATCTGGAAGACTTATTTTATCTATCCTGAACACTTATCTAGCATTCTAAGTTCAAGTTGTTGACGTTACAACAGCTTTTGCACTCTCAGACAAAAATGATCACTTGATGGTAAATCTCGATCTCAAGGAAGCTTACTTCATGTGCCTATAAGCACTAATATTCACGTAGCTGCAATGCCCAGAGCTATATCAGTTCTCTGCATTGCCCTTGCATTGCCCCTTTATTTATCTACTGCTCAGAGTATCTACAAAGGTTCTGGCCCAGTTTCTTACTTCAGGAGGAAAAAAAATTCAAAGATAAGACCTTACTGACTGATCTGAAATTCTGGCTCTGGAAGCTTCTAGACGCGTGCTATGATGCCTAGGAAATAAAGTGGAGTCTAGTAGTCCAGTAGAGAGTCCCTTAGGCAAGACATGTGCTTGGAATACAGCAGCCAGACTAGTGCTTTTGACCCCGGATTTTAAAAACGGTGGCCAACCCGGACAGTCCCTCAAGATCCTCAAACTATCTTCCTTGAACGCAAGGACTCTCCTTCACCTTCAAGCATTAGGGGCATTGGTATCTTAGGAGTGCTGGTCATTAGACTCAAGTGCTTAAGCTGGTGAGAGCTGCAATGGTATCTCAAAATGTATGGAACTCATGTTTGGACACTGCTGACACTGTCAGCCAAAACCTTCAATTAGAAGGCTGCCATTGGGCTCCAGATTTGTCCTAAAAAAGGACTCTCGGAGAGGGTTGGGAGGTAGGCTCCAGGGTAGTCATATTTTAACGACAGATGCCTCTCGAGGATTTTCTGGGAGCTCATCTAAAATGGAAAGTCGATACAAGACAAGGGTTGGCCAGGCTAATATCATGGAATAGGGACAGGAAGGTAGCAGGACACAGCCAGCAGTTGTTACATCTCAACAAGCAGGTACTGTTTCCAGGGCAGGTGTTCTTTTCTAACAGACAAATACAAAACAGATGTGGATTGTAACAGAACACAGGGGAACAACAGCATTATCCCTGCATGCAGGCAATGAACAATTATATGATGACTGCTTCAGCCGCAACTAACTCTTTCATTAAAGGTTCTTGCAAGGAGCAATAGAACTCCTAGAAAGATGTAGCACAGAACCTAGCACAGAGGAAACGAGAAATTGAGGGATGGACTGGGTACTTCAGAAATTGATCTTCCCGCAGGGAAACTGGATCACCAGCTATTTCGGAGTTTGACCACCACCATTAGCCGCTACAGCTTTTTGCCAGTTGGCTCTTTCTTTCACTTGGAAAGTGGATGCTTTTTCTTCTCTCAGACAGATTTTTCTTCAGCTTCATGCCTTTGCCTCTTCCGTCTCAGTTCTGGCTCTCTTTCTTAAAGGTCAACACTGACAAGCCAAGCCCAAGCTTAATAGTCTAAAAGCCCAGATGGCCCCCACTAGGATGATTACATCTGCTCAGATTCGGTTCTTACTCTTTCCATTCCACATCTTCACATCTTCTGAAGGACGTCATCTGCTGGCATATTCTTCCCACTCTTCATCTAACAGCTCACATTCCTTGTGTTGAAACAAATGTGAGCTCAACTTCCCAAAGAGTTAACAATGTGATTATATGTGCTGAAAAACCTAAGAAAAGAAAGTAATAATGCAGAAATGGAAAATGTTTTTATGGAAGCCTAATTTGGTGTTGAAAAGGGAGATTTCTTGAGAGAGGGACAGTGGTTTTTTTTACTGAGTCATCTCAGCAAGTTATTGGATTTAGGTTGGACATGATTCTGTTGCTCTTTTGTTTCTAAGATTCATGCTGTTACAAGATTTTGTAGAGGGCTTCCTGTTTCTGCCATGTTTTTACTCCTAGCTTTGGCTCTTAGAGACACCAATTTTATAAGACCCCTTTACCACAATTAACGCTTGGGATCTCAATTCAAGTTTGAAAAACTACTCTACACTCTTGCTTGGACCTGTTGTGCTGAATTGGAAATACTTGTCATGTGCTTTGGCCTTTCTGTTGGCTGCTGATCTGCAAGACTATTGTTTGGAGACTGCTTTTCTGTTGGCTATAGAGCCCTTTTACCTTCCATATCCCAGGGCTATTATTTATGGCAACCCAATCCTTATACTTTAAAAGTTTTTTTTGAACCCCCAAAATGAACCAAACTATTTTTTTTTGCCTTTAGATGTTCACAGGTTTTGTACAAAGGATTTAGACAGTTTGCCTGTTTTTGATTCACACCTTTAGATGCTATTATCAAAGGATTTTAGGATTTTAGGGAGTTTGAAGTTTGAATTGTCTCTTATTCTTTTGTTGGTAGCAAGAGCATTTGTTAGTGGCCAAATGGTTCATTTAGGTTGATTTTCTTTGCATTTTGGGTTGTTATTGGCAACTATTTTCATTTTCAAGGCGTGGCAGCTTTCTTATTCCACATTAGGCTTTATACCCTAATTTCAACTTGCTCTGGGAAGGTGGCAATCCAAGCTAGGGCTACGAGGGCTCAGCTGCACTTTTCTTAGTGCATACCATTAAGCATTATCATGCCTCTCCTCTTGGTTTTCAAGCCTACCTTTTGTTAAGCCATAGCTCTTTCCAATAGTTTCTATCTGCAGCTCTGCACTTTTACCCAGCCTCCAGACCTTCGCTTTGTGATTCTACCCATAGCATTAGACAGCCTCCTGTGGAATGCTTTCAATACCCTCCAATCTTTGAACCTACCATAAAATGGAGATGTTCGAGGATCATTTTTTAGAACCTTTGTCCATTGTGTACATTTTGATGGGAAAGTTGTGGCTATATAGGTGGGCTGGGGTTATCTGATTGTTTAATTTTGGTTATATTGCTAACATATTCTGGTGCAGGTATATTGTATATCCTTATCTTTTAGACTCTAATGCGGACTGGGGCAAGAATCTTCATGGACGCCTGGACATCGAGGACAGTACCCTTGAACTGAGACGTCAGCGGCCATGTGGATCCTCCGTATCAGCGTGACATGTATATACCCACTGTACTTTTGGTATATTAGCAGGCTAGAAGGGCATTATTGCCTATGCTTGAAATGTTTATATGTATGTATGTATGTATGTAAGTCATGCTTTTTAAATATGTGAAGGTATGGGGATCATCCCCTAGGTAACAAAATATACTTTGGAAAAAATGAAATGTTGCATTTAGGGTAATGTTGTCCTTTAACTGTGCACAAGTAATTTCAATTGCTCTGCACACATCCATAGCTTTTTTGATAAGGTCAAATCAGTTTCCTTTGATAGCCTACCCCTTGTTAGGTTATTTCTTATTCCATAAATCATTCTGTTATTAACGAATCATACAGCTAATTGTATTCATGGTATTTGGCTCCATTCTTAAGCTCAGTAACCTAGCCTTCTGTTGTATCTGTAGGATTTGTCTTTATATTTAAGTATAGATATTTTGTGTTTTCTCTTCAAATAAGGTAAAAGGGTTAAATGCATTTTTGGCTTCATCTCCTGTTACATGTAAGAATACAGCACATTGAACAACTTCAGACTTTTTAACTAATCCACTTACAGAGAAGAATAAGTCAAATTTCTGAATCCATGCCTTTCAGATTTTCTTCAAATTACAGCTCAACACAAAAATTCTGTGTGGTTGCAGCTGAGACATATTCCACTGAGAGTTATACTTCCATAGTTCTAATCTTAGAAATTCTTGAAAGCAAATTCTATCTGCCTGTCTGTCTATCTATCTGTCTCATCATTAGCAGATATTTTCTCCAGTGTCTGTACCATGTCATATCAGGAAGCTTAATAAATAACACAAAAAGACGATATGTGGCTTAAATATCACAAAGTCTATATTTTAGGTGATTTCTCTAGAAGCAAATTTATCATGTAACACTGCAATTAGCTTGTTAATATTAAAGCTGCACAGCTTGGGGCATAGTGAATGTTGAAGAAACTGAGAAATGCTTTGTTTTTGCTTGAAAGTATTGTTTTTGTTGTAAACATATTTAATTAGATCCAGAAATCTTTCCTGCATTTCCTAAACAAATTTATACAATTAACAGCCACAAATGACATGGCTGGGGCAAATCATGTAGTGGGTTATGCTATACATTAATGGCTATATAATGAGATGCCTCATATAAGAATGAGGTGCCTCATATAAGAATGAGGCAAAACAAAAATGGCAGAGCAATTCAGAAATGTCTAATTGTCACACAGCAGCAATCATCTCATTTTAGATTTGAACTCGGCCATATGCTCATGTTCAAGTGGAATACATCATGCAAATATGCTAGGGGTTGCCACATCCATTGTAAATGTGTATCTGCAGGAGGCTGTCATTGAGGTTGCTTTGCCTGACACTGTACAATATTGCCCCTCGAGGCACAGGATCGTCAGGATACTCTTAACATTTCATGTCCTCCATGACAACAACACAGTGGAATGGTAAAGCATGGACAGAGACACCATGCAAGAAATTGTGGAAAAGTGTCAGCTTTGTCTGCAGCCCTCTGGGAGTCATGGACTATCTATCTCCATGGATACCCAGATACCCAGATATGTGTGGCTGTACATATATTAGCTACATGGACCTTTCAGTGGTCTACTAGGGACACAGTGGGGATATCTCAGGCATCTGTGTTGAGAATACTCCATGCAGTACTTTACCATATCAACTAACAAATTAAAACAAAGAGTGAGAAGGTCACACTGAAAAAACAATCAATAAAAACTAAATGAAAACTTAGTTGGGATATTTAGCAGTCACCCTAATGATAATGGACGTCAGCTGGGTATAACAGCCCTGTGTTTCTTATGCTTAGTCAAACACTCTGCTTGTGCTATGCTGACGAGATCATAACAAGGCCGAAATATGCATATCCATAGCTAGTGGGGTTTGGCTTTATTGGCCTGAATTCTCCATTAAAATGACTTCAAACGTAAAAGTCATGGGCAATCAGAATTGACATATAGCTGAAACACCTGATGTTCATAAGAGTCAGTTGCATATATCCCATGTGGCTCTGTTACAGGAGGTTTGGGAGGTCACTCATTGGAAGTTCTAGCTTGGCTGGAGTTTTCATTTAGATTTTATTCCTCCTAAATGTGGAAATCATTTTGAGAATTTCTAAAATAATACTGCCAACATTTAAAATGTGTCCCTAATCTGGGAACTTTTCTTTAGCTATTTTTTACTTTGTTCCAAATTCTGTTGGTAAAAGTTCAGAGCACTGTTGGAAATTACTCTTACTATGAGCTCAAGGATGTGTCTACAATCTGTTATTGAGACCAGTTGCCATAATGATTACAGTCTCTGCCTCACATGCACAAGGTGCAAAGTTCAATCCTGACCTCTGACCAATTACCTGTAAGGAGTTTGCATGTTCTCCCTTTGTCTGTGGGGTTCCTCCTACCTGCCATACAAGCTGAGTATTTCTACCTCAAAACTCACCCAATAATGGATTTGTGGGTAGCAGCAACACAGACCCCAGTTAGTGCTTATAAGGGGGAAGAGTTGTATATACCAACAACTTTGGGCATTAACTGTGGTGCACAGGAGAATATGGATCACAGACTGATTGCCATGTCAAGGCTAACCACTCAACAGTGTAAAATTGGCTGTAGAGGATTTGACATGCTGACTAATGTCACCAAACAGGCATGGGTAGTTACCAGTAATAAGTAGGCTGAGGTCCCGGCCTATTCCAGGGACCCATACTAATGATGGAAAGGTGTGTGTGCCCCTATTGGCCAGTGTGTGCCTGCTGTAAAACCCAGCAGCCCTGGATCAATAAGCTAATGGCTGGCCGGTGTTCAGTTGCCCATCTTGGGTTACCTGGGATAGATCTGTTGTGCAAAAGCTGGATGTAAAACCAGTGAACCTGCCAAACATGAATTGTGTAAGTTCACTGACAGGACACAGCTTGGAATTGTATGACATGATAGTAAGGAGGAGGCTATGTATTCAGGAGACAAGTTGGAAGGGTTGTGCAGGAAAGTCATTTGGCTTGGGATCCAGAGTCTACTACTCAAGAAGACAGACTAGAAATGGTGTGGGAATTCTAGTGAGGGAGAGGCTTCAGAAGACAGTGAGGGATGTCATTAAAATTAATGATAGCCTAGTGGCAATCAGAATCCAATTTAAGGATAGTGTACTGTTCATAATCTCAGCATATGCCCCACAGCAGAGTTGTGATAGTGAGGAAAATAATGTATTTAGACAGCAGTTGTAGGACCTAGTAGATAAAGCAGAACAACATGAACTGGTGTTGATAATGGATGACCTGAATGCACATATTGGGACAGACAGAACAGGATATGAAGATTTCCTGGGTCCACATGGGTAGGGCAACAGGAACAAAGAAGGAGACGCCAGTCTAAGCTTCTGTCTGGCAAATGGCTTGATGGTGGCCAACACATGGTTCAGCAAGATAGATTGTTCCAGGATCACATACAAGAGTGGCCAACATGCAACTCGGGTAGACTTCTTCCTAGTAAAGAAAAGGCACTGGGGTAGAATCAGTGATGGCAAAGTCATCCCCAGTGAAATAGTCAGTTCACAACATAAACCACTGGTTGCCACAATCAGCTGCAAGCAGTTGTCAGAGAAGGCACTAAGGTCAACAGAGACTAGGCTGAAGACCTGGAAGTTGACTGGAGAGAAAACACTGGAGTTCAAGGAATTACTTAGAAGAGGAAATAGGTGGAGTTGAAGAAGAATGGCAGCTCTTCAAAACAGCATGTGTGAGGACTGTAGAACAGATGGACAGCTGAGCTAGATATGGAAGTGAGCTACATAAGGAAAAATAGTGGTGGAATGCAGAAGTCCAGGAAGTCATCAAAAAAACAAGGAGCACAGGAAAAAATTCAGAGTTAGAAAAGACAGACCAGGCTAGGAAGGAATACTGGTTGCCTAACAAAGAGGCTAAGAGAGGAGATGCATTACCAAAGAATAAGGTATCAGAGGCACAATATCAATTTCTGAAAAGTGACTTAGTAAACGACACAAAGAAACTCTATCAGGTTGCAAAGCAAAGAAAGAAAGATAAAGAAGATAGTCAGACACCCTTCATAAGGGATGCCAGAAACAACCTGCTCACCAGCCCACAAGACATAAAATACAGATGGAAGAAGAATGAAGAAACCCTCCTCAGAAGCTGTACTGCCCCAGACACGGCCTACAATGAAAGAAGAGGAAGAGCCCACCCTAGACGAAGTAAGAACAGCACTGAGGAAAATGAAGTCAGGGAAAAGCAGCAGGCTCACATGTGGTCACAGCAGATATGATCAAGATGTTGGGTGAGATAGGGAAGAAATAGCTCCTGAGGGTACTCATAGCAGTATGGAGAGAAAGTGTATCCCAGATGACTACAGAATAAGTATACTCGTGCCAATGTTTAAGAACAAAGGAGACATTCATAACTGTGGGCAATAGAGAGGTATCAAACTCCTGTCACAAAAGTCCTGGAAAGGGTGATTGATAAACGAATAAGACGAGTAGTAGAAAGTAAGAAAGGAGATGAGCAGTTTGGATTTAGATCAGGATGCAGCACAACTGACCCAATGTTTGCAATGAGACAGATTGTTGAGAAGAAGCTAGAGATAAAGAAATAGTCCTTTTGAGCATTCCTAAGCTGGAGAAAGTATATGGCAAGGTCCCAAGAAAGCTGAATTGGATAGTTTTGAGATGGTTCAGAGTCATAGAAATATTGGTAGAATTAGTGCAGGCTATGTACAAAGACCCAATGACTCAAGTAAGAACAGTGTTTGGACTCACAGAGGAGTTATCAGTGAGAGTGAGTGTGCATCAGGGTTCAGCAGTGAACCCACTGCTGTTCATGTAGATGATGGACTACATTAGCAAACAGGTCGGAGGGACAGGTCAACAAAGTTGCTGTATGCCAATGATGTCACTCTACAGGCAGATTCTGAGCAAGAACTTCAACAAAAGATAGAGGATGGAGGAATGGAATACAAAACTGAAGGCACATTGGTTGAACCTGAGCACAGATAATACAGTTGCAATGGCAGCAAATGGTAGAAATCAGAAGAATCTGAGAACAGAGATAGAAGGGAAAGTGGTGGAATAAGTTAACAGCTTCAAGTATCTGGGAGGGGTAGTTGAGCAGAAGGGAAGTCTGAATGAGGAAGTCAAAGCTAGAATCAGGGGGACCACAGCCAAATGGTACAGGGTGTAAAGGGTAGTGTATAACAGAAGAATGCCAAAGAAGATGAAAAGTATGGTAAACTAAACAGTGGTGCAACCAGTACTACCGTATGGTACATGGTACAGAAACCTGGCAGTAAAGGCAGAGAAGCTGAGGAAACTAGAGGTGATGGAGATGAATTGTCTGATATGAGCGGTAGGATGTACACTGTGGAACAGATGAAGAAATAAGGACATCAGACCAGAAGCCAAAGTAGCTGCAAGTGCAGACAAGGTGAAAGAAAATAGATCACAATGGTTAAGGCACATGTGCATAAAAGCAGAAGACAATCTGGTGAAGAAGATTTGGGACAGACAGGAAGTAGACAAGATGAAACGAAGGTGTCCAGCAAAGAGGTGGATAGATTATTTGAGAGAAGACATGCAACAGTTTAGCATGAGTGTTGAAGAAGGTAGGAGAGTGACAATGAATCAAGAGAGATGGCAACAGTTGACACAGCACACTGACCCCATGTAGAAAAATGGGGAAAAAAAGGGGGTTGATGATGGTAATGATAATGATGATGATGATGGCGGTGTGTCTACCACCTACCTTAGCAATCCTGCATGCTACTACAATCATTACACTTGCAAGGTAACTCTTAATACACTTTTGGATAACACATATACCAGTACTGACACAAACAGACATCTCTTACAGGTCTTAGAGTAAAGAGCAGATGCACAGCTACTGTTGCACAGACAAACAGATACTTCAAACTCATTTTCCACTATTTTTTTCTGTAGCTTGATTAGGTTCTGGGCTTCTTGTCATGCTTATATCATGTAGATTCACCCCTTTGGACACTATGATTATGTTAATTAGACTTCACCTCATTATCTCAATTTGTGTGATGAGCAAACCTGAAAAACATTGTGGAGATTTCTACATGATGCCATGCACAGTCCTGGGCACCTGCAACAGTTTCGCACACGCATGGGCAGCCAGTTATTTTAGGGATGAGATAATTGTCATCTCACATTTAACCATCCTCAGATGGAATGTTTGTACTTCTCAACAGTATACACAGAGATGGAGGACTGTCATGTTTCACACCTTAAAGTGCCATTGGAAACAATAATACAGTGCCTATATATTCTAAGGTTGCCATCTGTAGTACAAATAGTGTAATAGTTGGTACCCATCATTGCACAGACATTGGAACATGTGAGAACTGTTTTGGACACCAATCCTCTGCCATTTTTCCCCATGATTCTTCAAGGTGTGACATCATGGCTGGTGAAGGAGAGGGTAGTGCTCTTTTTAAAGATTAGAGGTGGTATGAAGAGCTGTCAAAGATTTTTCTGGACATCCTCCATAAGGAGTACAGCTGTAGGCTCATGCAGAAGGGTCACAGTACAAGACTTATGACTGGAATAGTTTGAGCAAGGCTGTCACCCATGCTACTGGCATCCCACATATGGAGACACAGTGGTGTCACCATTACACTGACATGATGCATCATAATCCTGACCTAAATTGCTGATAGGAAGAAGTTAAGGCACAGTCATCACCTCAGTACTATAGATATATATTCTTTTATCTGCTCCAATAACCTGCCATTGCATGCCATCAGGAAATATTTCATTATTCCCTTTGTATGTCTCTAGCTCTTGAAGGTACCAGAAGGAATAGGTAGATGCAGAGGAGTACATTGGAGAGCATAAGAGAGCACCAGGATGAATAATCCTGCTGTCAGAAAATGTCTAGCTTTTAATTGTAATAGTACTAGGCATTAAAAAATAATGAATAACTTTCATACACCAGGGTCACATCTGTCAGTACTGGAAAAGATCAAAGATATTAGTATGACTATGCACTGTTAGAAGTATTTCCTCGTGCCTCATCCTGTATAGGTTAACAAGTGAATCATCATGTTGTGTCATTGTTGTCACATTGATGAGGATGTTAGTGGGTTCAGTTCCCAACACCCTTCCTCATACACTGTTGTGATCATGAAAACATTTTGTGTATAGTTTTCTAATCAGTAGTATCACTACAGAAGTACATGGTCTATATATGTAACATTATCATGATTTGCATGCTACACATTTCACAACATACAATAGTTGTCCTTTGCATATCACCTGTAACTATCATATATATAAAATATATATATATAAAATATATAATATATATATGTATATATATATATATATATATATATATATATATAATATATAATATATATAATAGATATATATATATATATATATAATATATATAATATATATATATATATATATATATATATAATACATATAAAATATATATATATATATATATATATATATATATATATATATATATATATATATATATATATATATATATATATAATATATATAATATATATATATATATATATATATAATATATATATATTATATATATATATTATATATAATATATATATATATATATATATATATATATATATAATATATATATATATATATATATATATATATATATATATATATATATATATAATATATATATATATATATATATATATATATATATATTATATATATATATATATATATATATATATATAATATATATATATATATATATATATAATATATATAATATATATATATATATATATATATATATATATATAATATATATAATATATATATATATACATATATATATATATATATATATATATATATATATATATATATATATATATATATATATATATATATATATATATATATATATATATATATATATATATATATATATATATATATATATATATATATATATATATATATATATATATATATATATATATATATATATTTATAGGCTTATGTCATCCATGATTATATAATGCTTTGTAAAATGTATTCTGTTTAACTGTATTATTAATAACAATAGTTAGAATGCAGTTTTCGTTGTGTTTGTATTTCTCTCTTCCCCCAACCTCTTTGTTGCTATCTTTTCTCTTACCTAAAATTTTTTCTCTTCATTTGTTTTATTACATATGCAGCACCACAACAACCTGCAACCAGCTCACCGGCAAGGCCTGTCAGACCCTCACAGGTGATAGCATCAGTGCCGGCATCACCACCACCAACAGTAGAAGTACACAGCACATCTGGGTTCCCACCCTGCCACAGTTTCCTCCACACTTCCTGCCCTACCTGCACCATCTATATTGGTAGCCCTGCAACAGAGGCCATTCTATGTCATATGATACAAATATTGCTAGCCAGTGAGATGCATTTGTCAATTATGAAACAGAGTCAAGCTTCTGTCTTTATTCTGACTGCTCTCATGGCACAGCTTGTTAATGACCTGCTTTGTAGACTGTCAGTACATAGACTAGAGGGTTCCAATTCCCTCATAGCTATATTATTTAATTTATCTGTCTTCATTCTGCCCTTGAGTAACATTCCCCTGATATGTGTTTTCCTGACCACTGCAATAGCCCATCTCATCAATGCTGTGTTTAAGAGATTATCAGTGAAGAGAGTTATTGGCTTATTTCCCTTCAGGTCTGTCTTTTATTTACTGCTTCCAGTCTGTTGTTGTGTAACATTCCCCTGATATGTGTTTTCCTGACCCTTTCATTATGATTCCTGAAATGGCTCACCTACTTAGCGTTGTGAGCACGAGAATATCACTGAACAGGGTAATGAGTTCAAATTCCATTAGAGATGATAATTTATTTTTCATTGCATTTACCTTTGTAGTACATGCACACTCTTCTTTTTCTTTCAGCTGCTCCCATTAGGGGTTGCCGCAGTGGATTATCTATTATCATTTCTTCCTGTCCTCTGCATCTTGCTCTTGTCACTCCAACCACCTGCATGTCTTCTCTCACTGCATCCATAAACCTTATCTTAGGCTTTCCTCTTTTTCTCTTACCTGGCAGCTCCATCCTTAGCAACCTTCTCCCAATATAACCAGCATCTCCCCTCAGCACATATCCAAACCAACACAATCTTGTCACTCTGGCTTTGTCTCTAAACTGTCCAACCTGAACTGACCCTCTAATATATTCATTTCTATCCTCTCCATCCTCCTCACACTTAATGCAAATCTTAACACAACTCTTAACATCTTTAACTCTGCCACCTAGAGCTCTGACTCCTGTCTGTTTGCTAGTGCCACCTTTTCCAACCCATATAACATAGCTGGTCTCACTACCCTCTTGTAGACCGTCCCTTTCACTCTTACTGGTACCCGTCTGTCACAAATCACTTCTGACACTCTTCTCCACCAACTCCACTCTGCCTACACTCTCTTCTTCACCTCTCTTCCACACTAACCATTACTCTGAACTGTTGACCCCAAGTATTTAAACACATCCACCTTCACCAACTCTACTCCCTACATCCTCACCATTCCTCTGTCCTCCATCTTATTCACACACATATACTCTGTCTTAGTCCTGCTGACCTTCATTCCTCTCCTCTCTACAGCATATTTCCACCTCTCCAGGGTCTCCTCAACCTGTTCCCTACTTTCACTACAGATCACAATGTCATACTCAAACATCATAGCTCACAGGGACTCCTGTCTGATCTCATCTGTAAACCTGTCCATCACCATTGCAGATAAGAAAGGGCTCAGAGCTGATTCCACCTCTACCTTGAATGCATCCATCACTCCTACTGCAGACCTCACCACTGTCACACTGCCCTTGTACATATCCTATACCACTCTTACATACTTCTCTGTCACTTCTGACTTCCTCATACAATACCATAACTCCTCTCTAGGCACCCTGTCATAAGGTTTCTCTAAGTCCACAAAGACACAATGCAACTTCTTCTGACCTTTCTCTATACTTCTCCATCAACACCCTCAGAGCAAACATTGCATCTGCAATGCTCTTTCCCAGCATAAAACCATACTGCTGCTCACTAATCATCACCACCCTTCTTATAGTACTTGTAGTACATGTACACTGATAAAATAAAAACATTATGTCAGAAGTGGTGTAGATTGGTATGTCATGTCACTTTACTGTATCCCCCCTATGCTTTTTGAGTTTCACATTATCTATGATCAGGTATTTCAGATGGATAACTGTATATGTGTCATACCCCCTTCTCCACTCCACTGTGTTCTGTATCCCTTCTGTGTTCCCCAGAACCCTCTGCAGTCTTTTGTCAGCTTCTGTTGTTTTTGTTGACCTGCTACTACCGCTGCAATCAACCCTTAACAATTATAGCCTTACTTTGACCCATAAAACATTTTTCTGCATACCTTTTGCCTTAAGTCACAACAATAATTCAGCACATTAGTATTACCATCTCTGCGTTCAGTTGTGTGAAGACTGCACTAGATGTTTGTGCACATGAATGCTTACAACAGCTGCCTGCATTTTACTCTGGCCACAGGTTGTGCTAACACGATTTTAAAGCAAAGACGAACTGAGTAGCGTAATACTTAATTATAAGAACAAAGCTTTCAGGTTAAACACCCTTCATCAGTATTAGCTCAATGCACCTTCTTAAAACAATTTATACAGACATTAATTAAACCACAGCCAATAGAAATTCATCACATACTGTTAAAGAAACATCACAGTCTTTTTTTAAAAAAATATAGTAATAAAATATTGCACAAGTCCCAACATATAATACATAAAAAATAATTTATACAATTATGTCTCTGTTTTAAAATCAGTTTTAATGATACCATTTGATTTAAACCAGGTAATATATCTGCAGATAAAAGGAGTATCCATTTATATTCACTCAATTCTAGTTTAGTGTTTATATCACCCCACTTATTGTCCTTGGTTATATTGCCAATAACTTTAAACATAAAACCATGCTCTAGATTAGTTTAATTTATATGCTTAGCTAGAGCATTTGTCAAGATCTTCTGTCTAATGTCAGAATTATGTTCTATTATTCTATCCTTAAGTCTTCTATTAGACTTACCTACATAGAAACAGTTACATTTTTTGCATGTAGCCAGGTATACAATGTTAGTGCTATTACAAGTTGCAGCACATTTGAATTCAAATCTTTTTCCAGTTTGTGTATCAAAATAATTCACATCTTTATCAATATAAGTGCAGCAACAACAATTATAGCATGGAAAAGTACCATATTTTTTTATCCTGGTTAAACTCATACTCCCCTTTATATCTTTATAGCATAATTGTTGCTTCAAATTAGCACTGTTTCTAAATGCAAACCAAGTTGTAGGGTTAATAAATTTCTTCAAATCTGGTAAGGCCTGTAATATGGGCCAATTGTCATAGATAATTTTCTTTATTTGTGAAGTACTTCTATTATATGTTGTTACATATCAAAGTTGTACACAAATATCAGGGGTAGCAGATGTTATATCAGTAATATTTCTTCTGTCCTTGAAGTATGGACTAGCATCACCATCCCGTACTCTAACTATTTCATTATAGTAGCATGTAATCATGTTGGGATCATAACCCTATCTATTAATAGTTTGCCCATCTCATCTGCTTGTTGTTGAAAAAGATTAATATCAGTGTTCAATCGACTTAAACGTTTCATTTTGGACTTTATTATTCCTCTGAAGATATGTGGAACATGCATACTTTTTTATGCAGATATTTATTACCATGTATAGGTTTTTTTATATACGGTGGCATGTATATCATTACCATCAAAATGTAATGTCACGTCCAAAAAATTAATTTTGTTTGAAGAGCATTCCATAGAAAACTTTAAAAAATCAGTGCTACCATTCAGCATTTCAACATAGTCATCCAGTTCTTTTCATATAAAAAAGACATCGTCCACAAAACGTTTAAAAAAACAGATTTTGTCTGACAGAGGTACAATACTGTTAAAAATAATTTCACATTCCCAACAATCTAATACCAATGTTGCATAGGTATTGGCCACTGAAGTGCCCATAGCAACACCAGATATCTGATGGTAATACTTATTGTTGAACATGAAAACATTATTTTCAAGGACTACTTCAAGTAGTTCACAAATGGTTTCAATACGACGTCCATCTAATAACCCTCTTTCACATAACACTTTTCTGATAGTTGCTTTTCCATATTGATTGGGAATTACAGTAAAAAGGGACTTAATGTCCATTGTAACCATAATGAAATTGGTTACATCTGTGTCATAAAACCATGTGCCCAAACTAGTTAGGAAATCAGGAGTGTCCTTGATATAACTTTGTACTTATCTCAAATAAGGTGAAAGGCAATGCTGTAAATAAATTGGGATAGGCTCAGTAAGCTATCCACGTCCAGAGACAATTGGTCTCATGGGTGGATTTGTAAGTGATTTATGTATTTTAGGAAGGCCAGGCACAGGCAGTGGTGTCCTATTTCCCATTGAGAAAGAAATTAAGGAAGTCAGAAATTCAAGGATATAATTGATATAGCGTTCAAGAAAAGTTGGCTTTATTTGCAGATGATATTATATTGTACCTGAAGGAACCAGAAAAGGACATCTCAGTCTTGTGAAATAGTTTGTGATAGTTATGTTTTTTTCAGGATATAAAATTAATGCAGAAAAAATAAAGGCTATGACTATAAACTATGTAGCCACATATGAATCGGTTCAGCAATAATCATATTTATGGTGACATGATAAAATGAAGTATTTAGGAGGATGGATTAAAAAGGATTCTATTATGACAGCTAAAAATATGCAGGAGAAGGCTAAACAAAAGATAATACAAAAACAATAAATTGAAAGTTATTGTCTATGGATATGGATAGCAAGATAAAAGCAGTAAAATGTTTTAGTCCCTTTAGTTTTATACATAGGTCAGGTATATCATTATTGACCAGAGGAGAAGTTGTGGATAGTAATTAATAAAGAGTTGAAAGATTTTATTTGGGAATGGAAGATGGCAAGAGTCAAGTGGGATAAACTGATGCTTCCAATAGAAAAAGGAGATTTAGGATTACCTAATTTGAAGGTATATTGTACAGCTATATGGTTAAGGCTCTTATACATAACACAAGCAGAAAGCTAAAATTCAAAGTAGAAAGGGATGATGATGAAGCTGGGTCAATTCAAGAAATAAGGAATGAATGGGATTTGGAGGCAAATCCTTAAGGACAACAATAACATTCATCCTGAATATTATATTCATAAAGTAGCAAAACGTATGCTAAGTACTATGCCAACATGGGAATGGAGAAAGGAGATTTTGCCAATAGGGATAATTGCAATTATGGGTACAGAGTATAGACTAAAGGGGGCTGGGATTTAATGGAGGAAGATGGCAAAGAAATCAAGGTATCAGGAACAAATATTTAAAGAAGAAAAGGTGACAGAATGGGAACAATCCAAGAAGACATTTGGATTGCAGTTTAGTGACTGTCTTCCCTGTCAAAGATTAATATCAATGTATAGACAAAGAGAAATTGATAGGGGAATCCTAAATGAAAGACCAAGACTGACTGAGTTTTTAAATGAATCTAGAACAGAAGCTGCTGTTAAAAAGGAATAATTAGTAGAGCATATAAATATTGCACTTTAGCAATCAATCAGAATATGTCAGAAAAGATTAGGAATTCAATTCACAAAGAAATAAGGGGAGGATGTATATATGACTCCCAAACAGGGAACAAAATCTAGAAGATTTGGGATGTTTGCCTGAAAGTGTTCGCATAGATATTTCATACTCCGAGGAGACTTCAAAGATTGTTTCTTCAGGTAGATGCCAAATGTTGGAGGTGTAATGGGGAAGAAAGAGGTGACTGGGAACATATGTTTTGAGAGTGTAATGAGTTGCCAGACTTAAAAAAATTCCCTACAGACTGCTCTGTCAGAAATACTGGGCAAGGGAATGAGTGTAGCTAAGAAAATGACTTTTTGAGCTGGAATACAGCATCTGAATTGTTTAGACATAGTAAGGTCTTGCTAAGTTAAATTGTGGTGGCTGCCAAAACAGCAGTTATTAGAAATTAAAAATTAAAGTCTAAACCGACCATACTTGAAGTAGTGAATATTGTAACAGAAATAAAAGAACAGGAAGTGGGATCTTTAGAAACGGGTAAGAATAAATTGTATAGAAAAAATGGAAATTGTGAGAATACATGCAGAAAATGTTTGGTAGAGAAATGAGATTTAAGAAAAGGCAGGAACTGAATAATTTATGTAATGTTTATTAGCTTATATGATATATAACAATAGATTTGAATTATAATGTTTATAAATGTGAATGTGGTAATATGGTTTGATTATTATTATATAAATGTAAGTTTGCCTATGTCTCAAGTGATAATTCAATAAAGGTATTAAAAAAGATGAGGTATATTTAGATTACAGGAATGTAGAAGGCAAAGTCCCTCATACAGGATCCATGCTGGTGCAGTGCTTCTGTAAAATTGTTTGCTTTCTAAATACATTTGAATGAAATATTCTTTACTTTTATATGAAAAAAGTTGCAAAGTATTGTTACTTCCTGTATGAAAGTTTATGTCTACAGACAGCAGCACTTATCATATAAAGTACAAAGCAAACAAATTCCTGCATTTGAACTATACTGGAATGTATGTCCTCAGCAATGAAGTTACACACTTTCTGAATTGTATATAATCTCAATGGCTTCACTGCCTTTGTCTTTATTTCAATATGTGATATTCAAATTTTAGAAATATATAAAACTATATACAAACTGAAGTTATGAAGCTGATTTACAAATTTTTGACTATATAACCTTCGAACTTCAGACTGTACCCACTGGTAAGATTTAAAGTGTGCATAATTATTGGTAATATTAGATAGCAGAATATTATAATAAGTAATGTATCAGCAAATGGCCAGTTAATATTGTGTTTATGGTTACTAACATGTATAGCTTTGTAAGTGATCTACAGTATATAATTAAAAGTATAGCATGCTATGCAAAGGTGTAGTAGCAAATGACAGAGGTCAGGTGACTGTGTAATGCCATTGGCTATGCCACATCACTCAATGAGATGGATTTGCATGTATGTCTGATTGTGAATATTACTGCAAATTATGCTGAATCTTTTGTACTGGTTCATACACTGATAACACACCATGCCCACCCCAGGTCATTCATATCATACATTAGCAAGTTAGGCCAGGCAGCTAGCAGAGATAGAAATATTCATGTGCAGTTTCAGTGAGAGAGAGACAGCAGACTCTTGGTGGCAGCAAGCACATGTGGTCTAGTGCTGCTTGAACAGGATGGACAGCAGGCACTTATATGGATAAAGATGACTCTCAATGTCAACAGAGATGAGGGACACTCACAATCAGTGGAAAGGCATCTCTACGTATGACTGAGCCAGGAACAGGTATAGAGCTGTCTCTATTTTTTTATTTTATTTATTTATCATTTGTTAACTGGGTAAGTAGATTGGTCCAAAGAATGTTTTTAGCCATGACCCAGAACAAACACAAAAATAAAAGTATATGAAGGTTGGTATTCGGTAAAAATAAGCATTTACAGCTGACTAGAAACCAGATTTTACATCCTGATGTTTACATAATTTGTAGTGAGTAAAGTATTTAAATGCAATAAAAAATGTGTGTACAATTATAAACAGTTCAACTGAATACATTTTAACAATTAGATATGTGAAAGTGAAGAAAGACTGAAATGAAGATATACAAATGTAAATATCCATATACAGTTTATATAAATCTACTATGTTAACATAAGCAGCTGACAAAGAAGTGATTAATGTGTTTTAGATCTAGCAGAAGAACAAAGATAAAACAGCACACATGATAAACAAATGCAAGGTAAGTTTAACAATAAAACTAATTAAAAAAATCCTAGAGTAATATCATCATAGGCATTAATATGTATACAACTGATATTTTTAGAACTTTTAGTCTTTTTAAATGCTTTTGCTATAACCAAATATTTTAACATATAATTTCCAGAAATTTTACAAATCTAGAAGCAAACACTGAATGCAATAAATAACTAAACAAACAGCAGCAGTGATAAAATAAATCTATTAAGTCCATGCTTTGCAGTACTGTAAAATCAGTAAAGGAAGAAAAAAGTAGTCCTCAGATAAGGCAATTCCCATGATTTAAATCAAATTATAGTTAATCAAGAACGATAAATCCTTTATTGGGATAGAGTAAATTGTTTTGTTAACAGACTTCTCTTTTATCATATTTATTTTATTTATTGTCATTTGTTAACTGGCTTAGTCCAACTGAGCCAGAGGCAGATTTACAGTGGAGACCCAAGGAGAAAAGCTCCATAAACAAGTAACAAAATTACAAAAAGAGATATATTTACAATAGTATAGTATGAAGATGTTATACATCCAAAATAAAATTCACTATTTATACAGTTGTGATTCTAGTTACAGAATGATAGTACCGAAACAATATATTCTGTATGCAAAAATATATACAAGTAGCAGCAATAAACTCCATGTGCAATGGTATTTACATGAAGAGGGTGTAGGTATACAATAAAAAGCTCATTAGAAGACAGAAAGTAAGAAATATGCTTAGATAAGGAAGTAGAGATTAGGAAGAGAACAGCAGGATATCAGGTAGGAGTTTGACAAGGACAAGACCAGGTCTTTAGTAGATAGTTTTTAAGCTTGAGTTTGAATTGGGCTTTATGGGGAATACTTCTTATATCAAGGGGAAGGGTATTCCAGGTATGAGTGAGTCACGACAGAGAATTTATATAGGGACTTTCCTATATTTTTTGTTGGTTTGTAGATGTCTAGTAGATGTTTGTCAGATGTGCGAAGCTGACGTCAGGGGTTATAGAGTGATACAATGTTAGCGATGGAGTGACAGGAAGTGGCATTATAGAGTATAGAGTGTGTAATATGTAGTTGTGGAAGAAGTTGTTTTTGGAATTCAGGCCATAGTAAAGACTTAAGAGTGAGGCAATGGTGGGATTTATATGGTAGATTGGAGGCAAACCTAGTTATTTTGTGGTAAGTTTGTTCTAGTTTGGAGAGGAGAGATGACTGAAGGTTAGTAAGGACTGGAGCTGCATACATGAGGCAGGGAAAGAGAAGAGACATGGTGAGGGAAGGTTTGGTAGAGGGAGAGAGTAGTTTATGATTACGGTACAGAAGACCAAGTTTTTGGTTGTTTTTTTTTTTTTTTATATACAATGATTGATATGCATGCCAAATTTTAGTTCATCATCGCTAGTAACATCAAGTAATTTAATATAGGGTTCAGGTGTGATGATAGTATTAAGTGAGGTAATGGAGAAGGTGGGTTTATGATGTGCTAATGTTTTAGGAAAGAAAAGTAGAAGCTTTGTTTTTTTTGGATTTAATATTAGGTGATTATCGGTGAGCTAGGTTTTGATGGAGGTTGAAGGTGTCTTGGGTACGAGCAAGGAGTTCTGGGATGCTGTGGGCAGTGGTAATAAAGGCTGAATCATCAGTATATTGGAAGAGTGTAGAGAGGTTAGTAGCGGAGTGTAATCTATTAGTAAAGTTGTTGAGCAAGAGGGGACCAAAGATAGAGCCTTGGGGAACACAAGTGTTGATGGGTAGAAATGGGGAAGTGACAGACAGCCAGCATATAAATTGTTGTCTGTTAGATAAGTAACTAGAGAACCAATTTGTTGAGGGGGTGGACAGATGGAGATCAGAAAGTTTAGATATCATTTTGGGGTGAGAGACCATACTGAAGGCCTTGGAAAGATTGAGGAAAAGACAAGAGACTAGATGGCTAGAGAGAGCCCGAGCATAGCGGGTAGATCTGGCTGGGAGAAGCAAAAGGAAAAAACAATCAAAAAAGGTATGTCTGTGAGCAGGTATGAGGGAGAGACACAATTCTGAGTGAAAAAGGTAAGAAATCATATGGTTATCCGCAACTAAATCCAGCTCATATGTCATTTTTATCAAATCCAAAAGCTACCTTCTAGAAAGAAGAGTTTTCTGTCTCCATCTGTGGGCAACACATTTTGCCCCAACAGGAAGAAATAACTTCACCAACATCTAGGCTAACTCATCTGGGAATTTGCCACCACAAAGCCCCAACACAAATACCTTTGGGGTGTTAATGCACCTGAAAGGGCTAGATTGCATCACAAATTCCCTAGAAATCACTATTAAATTTGTAGCTCATAAAATATTTAACATTTCCAGAAAATGTGTATCCAGTCCTACATAAACCCCACCCAAGAAATGACTGTGGAAACCAATGAAACATTCTAGCCAAACTGAAGGGAGTATAAAAGTACTTAAACTGACATTGTCAGATGCTGAACTAGATTGACAAGCATATCTAGATGGAAAGCATGTTAGCCCATATTTCCTATCCAAATGAAACCTTTAGGTCCTTCGTCCAGATAAATCTGTATTTCTCTATTGCTTTGGTTCTCATGTCTGCTAATGTCTGATATACATATCTAACAATTTTCCTAAATGAAGAATTCTTTCCTCTCCTCTGTTATCCGCCACCCATTTAATTATCAAAGTTGGGTCTATTTTCTTGTCCGTAAATAACTTAATTTTCCTTACAGTAGCCAAAACTCTCATAAAATTATATTTTATCTGCCTCCGCCCGACATATCTGAGAAAAGGAAGGCCATTCTAGCACTCCATCTCTATCAATTACCCCAATATAAAAGGTTAGAACATACATAGAATTCCCTCCTAATTTCAGAAGCTGCAGCCCCCCCCCCCAATGCCTGGACATCCTAAAAGTAAGGACATCATCCAACCACCTCAAACAGCATATTTCTTGGAAAACACAGTCAATAGTCTGCAAGAGAACCAAGATAATCCTCAAGGTAGCTCTACACTGGTTACCCCTCTTCACTGAGAACTTTTGAAAAAAACTCTCCAGATCTCATGATATAACCATGTCCTTCTAAATGCTGATATAATTAGGGCAAAAAGCCTGTGAAGCATGTTAAGCCTGGATGTGTAAAATAGAGCTCCAGATAGATCAACTCCATTCCTCCCACAGAAGCAGGGAGTGAAAGGTTTCTCCTACAGAAGCGGCGAGTGAAAGGTTCCTCCTCAGTATCCTTACATTTCCACCTGCCTATATAAAGTCCACAATCTGTTTATTATTATTTGAAAGTAAGGGCTTGGCAAGAACACTAGTGAGGACCTGAGACGCATAAAAGTGGTAGGGGAAAAGAAACTAAGAGATTTATTGAACCTCTTGTGGGAAATCAAGTCACAGTAGCTTCTATATTTAAGAGGATTCCTTAACCCTAAACCAACTCCATGGAAAAGCCTAGACCTTTAATAAACTTTATGCCCATGAATGTTAACTGGTCCTCATCATCAAGAAAAGGGAACTCTTGAATGAGCTCAGAGAGAAGGCATATAATGAAACGTAATTGTTTTAATTTTCTGTGCATTGATATTATACTCTGAGGTATCACCATATATCTTACAGTCATTAAAGTGGGTCCACAGATCTCTGTCAGAGCAAGCTGAATCTACCTGCACATTGCATGCAAAAACCCGAACCAGGGAACTAAAACAAATGAAAAAAACAAGACTGGTTTCCTTGAGCCCAACGTAAAAAAGTATTCCACCAAAATTCAAGAGGTAAATTGAACGCGTCTTTTATTGAACTTAAAACAAAAGCGTTTTCACCAATGATACTACAGTAGCTTCCTCAGAATCACAATTTAAAAATACGCCAAATACTGGAGGTTCTTAAGTAACAAATGTGTAGCGTCATTACATCATAATTAAGTCACTCCAGGGTGGCGCATAAGAATAAAAAAATATTTATAAACCAATCCACAATAAATGAAATGAATCATTGTTTAAAACCAAATAAACATTAATACTAAAAAAATTTTTAAAAAAAAATTTTACATGAATTAAAATTTTACATGAATTAAAATCAGAAACATCGCATATGAAACAATGATGCACACTTATACAAAGTATCTTTCAAAGAGGACAGGTAGGTACCTTTAGGTTGATCTTAATTGAATCAAGTAACTAAAACTAATAGTTATATATATATAATAAAAGGTATTCCTTATTCATTTTAAAAAATTAATTTAATTAGGTATTAACATGTATATACCCCTCAGAGCAGGAGCGCATACATGTATAATGGGACCAAAACAACTAAGACTACACAAGGCAATAGAACCACATAAAATAACAACAAGATTGAAGTAAATAGAAAAGTACTAGATAGTGAAAGATAATCTAGCTAAGTAGTTATCTTAAATAACTTTTCAATTTCAAAATACAAGAAATGTTGCAATTTTCATTAAGTCCATGGTAGGAAAAGGCATTAAGCTTAAATTGCCATTCAATTTCACTATTTTCTAATAAGAGAGGAATGGGACCGCCCCTGATATTAGGAGAAACGTGGTCTATTGCCATAAAATGAAAGCTGTGTCCTAGAAAACAAGAAATATGTTTAGCCAAAGAATTATCACTTTTATTACTTCTAATGGCATAAACATGTTGGTAAATACGTTCGCGGAATTTGCGATCCGTCTTACCAATGTAGAATGCCGCACAGCAATCACAGGTAGCTAAATAAACAACGGATTTGGTCTGACAATTAAATTTTTGGTTGATGTGATATTTGATGTTCCTAATAACAAAAGAGCTACCTGTTCTTAACAAGTAGCACCAATTACAGGAACCGCAAGTAAAAGTGCCCTTTGTTTTAATAAATGCCCTACTACTACTACTGTTTGTTTGCAGAAGTTCCTTCAAGTTCTTACCCCTTTTGTAAATAACAGAGGGTCTAGGGCCAAATTTCTCCAAAAGAAAAGAGTTGGATGTGATAAAGTGCCAATTTTTTAGTATAATTTCCCAAATTTTTTTAGAATTTTTATTGAAAGTTGTAATAAAACTTAAATTAAAATTACGGGTCTGTTTAATACTAGACCAATCAGAAGACATGTCCCCACTCAAAAGAGAATCAGAATGAGAACCATTAAGGGGAACAAGTACCCCTCCATCGGTGTTCCCTTGGTTGAGGAGTGGTATATAAAAACCAACTTGTCTCTTTTGGTCTATTTCCTCAATAAGTTCATCAATCAGAGAAATAGGGTAACCACGATTGATAAACATGTTTTTCAAAAAAAGGCATTCTTGTTGGAATGCATGAAGGGAACTACACATACGAGCGGCCCTAACCAATTGGCCCTTAACTATAGAGCGTCTTTGTTTGTATGGGTGATGGCCAGAAAAATGCAAAAAGGAGTTACAATACGTAGGCTTCCTATAGATAGATGACTGAAACACATTGAGAACAGCATTTTTCTCTAACTTCACATCTAAATAGTCAATGGCTATTGATGAATACTGAAATGTGAATTTCAGAAACCCTGTGGACTCATTCATAAACTCTACCAGATTTTTAGCCAAAACATCGTCACCTTGAAATAAAATAAAAATATCATCAAGGAAACGGGTGTAAAAAACAATGTTATCCTGAAATACGGGTTTATTAAGGATGAAATGATTCTCCCAATAAGCCATAAAGGCATTGGCCACACTCGCCCCACAAGGAGATCCCATTGCTATACCCTGTTTTTGTAGAAAATATTGTTTCTCAAAAATAAAAAAAATTGAGCTAAGGACTATGTCCAATAGTTCAGAGACAACTTCGATCTCATGAGGGGGAGCATTTAAATCTTTGAGTAACAAACAAGTCCATTCGATTGCTTCTTGATGTGGGATAGATGTATAAAGATCAACCACATCTATAGTTAAGAAGTTATAAGCTGGGTCAAAGTCAATGTTGTTAATATTACTAAGGAAAGACCATGAGTCCTTACATATGCCTGAAATAGATTTAAGGTATTTAGATAGAATGTTATCAACCAGGCGTGCAGCAGGATATGTCATCGAGGATCTACCATCAATTAATGCTCTCACAGGGGGATTCACTAAGTCCTTATGGATCTTAGGAATCCCAAACATTACAGGTGTTTTTGGGAAAGTAATGTCTAAAAAATTATAAGTGTCCAAGTCGACTTTACCTGCTAGGAATAGATCTCTTAAATATCCTCTGATACGCTTGAATGTTACATTCATTTCATTTAAGGATGAAGTGGCATAAGCTGGCGTATTCAACACTACTGACATTTTCTGATTATATTCCAGTATGTCGAAAATAACCAGCCCACCACCCTTGTCAGGCTTAATGACTCTAACTGGTAATTGACTCAATTTGGTCAAAGCCAAGGCTTGCTCCTTAGTGGTATTGAAATCGTATGAGTTGGAAACAACCTTGTTTTCCTCTAATAAATACCTAAAATCCAGTTCACAGACGTTTTCAAACAAATGTAACCCAGAATGTAAAGGTGGATTAAACACACTGGATAGTTTCAAACCAGTGGATTCATTGATAGAACAATTGCTGAATAACAAGTTCAAACTGAGACGACGAACAAAGCACTTCAAATCAATGATCATCTTAGCTAGGTTACATTGCTTACTAGGGACAAAGGTATAACCATAAGAAAGCAGTTCCACTAAATCAGCATCCAAAACAGCACTTGAAAAGTTATAAACTTTAAAATCACCCTTCTTATTGGTTAACACAACAGGTAGTTTAGAAAAACAGTCAGATTGAAGGTGATAATCATCGACTATCAATAATTGCGCCGCTTCTTGTTCCTGTTCTGGCTCTGGCAATTGTTCCGATTCCCTAAAAAATTATTATTATTGTTTCTGTTGTTAGGACCATTACCGTTGGTATTTGTTGTTGAATTATTATAACTATTAGACTTGATTCTATTACTACGTCTTAAACCATGTGTAGGTTGGTCGTCAAATTCTTCGTCAATGGCCTCCAAATTGTCAATTGGAGGATGTGTCTCAGTTTGTATAAGGTTTCTTTCATTAGAGACAATTGTAGTAATCCTATCCCTAAGTAGAGGGTAGGCATTTGAATCTTGGTAAACCAACCTATCCCTATCCAACTTTTTGGATTTGTTCGCCTTAAGTTTGAGCAAAAGTGCATCTATACTGGCAAAGATGCAATTATAATCATATTTATAGCGGACAAAGTCAATATCCAATTTTATAGCATTATCCAAATCACTAATTTCAGAAGATAAGGTTTTGATAGTGTTCGAATAATGTTTGATCATGAGCTCCATTAACTGGGCCCCTTGTCTTTCAAACAAGGCTGTTAAATCAGAAAAGAAGGCAGGGTCAGATAAAAGACCACTAGGAGAAAAGTTACTTCTTAACCCCTTAGGTACTATATTTTCATTAAGACATTGCTGAAAATATATTACTTCAAGTTGCAATTTTTTGATTTTCAATAGTTTAGTATCAAAAAGTTTTAGTTTATTTGTTAAAGTAGGTAAGATACCTTGTAAAGCATCAGAATTAACAGTAGGTTGATCCCCAGATGAATGCTGTGTAAACTTCAATGCATCCAGGTTGACAATCCAGTCAGCAAGCTGAGGGCCCTCTACATTGTTAAGAATGTTATTGTTATTTCCGATAATGCCCACAGGTAAAGAACCAGGACCAGGCAATCCAGAATCCGCCATCGTTGAAGGTACTGTATTGAGAAGAGGTGTACCTGAAAAAGCCACCTGCTGTCCTGCTGGAATCATCTGCGATGAGGAAACAGTAGACTGGTTAGACTGTAGAACCTGAGGATGAATAACAGAACTAGAGGGATATCCTCTATTTATGCCTTTATGGTCGATGGTATTGAGACGTGAATGCAAAGTGTCAAGGCGTTGTGAAAGAGACATCAGGATAGATGGTATATCAAAATTGTCGCTAGCATTGTTTATAGGATTATCCTCTGATGAATTAGTACGCGTTGGGCAAACAGGACTACCAGAAGCCATACTCAAACGAAAACCCGAACCAAGGAACTAAAACAAATGAAAAAAACAAGACTGGTTTCCTTGAGCCCAACGTAAAAAAGTATTCCACCAAAATTCAAGAGGTAAATTGAACGCGTCTTTTATTGAACTTAAAACAAAAGCGTTTTCGCCACTGATACTACAGTAGCTTCCTCAGAATCACAATTTAAAAACGCACCAAATACTGGAGGTTCTTAAGTAACAAATATGTAGCGTCATTACATCATAATTAAGTCACTCCAGGGTGGCGCATAAGAATAAAAAAATATTTATAAACCAATCCACAATAAATGAAATGAATCATCGTTTAAAACCAAATAAACATTAATACTAAAAAAATTTTTTTTAAAATATTTTACATGAATTAAAATTTTACATGAATTAAAATCAGAAACATCGCATATGAAACAACGATGCACACTTATACAAAGTATCTTTCAAAGAGGACAGGTAGTACCTTTAGGTTGATCTTAATTGAATCAAGTAACTAAAACTAATAGTTGTATATATAATAAAATTTGCATTGCATGCATAAAGAGACATTTTACATGTGTTGACTATAAAAGTTATGTCCTGTTATCAGATGCATCCAAAGCAAATGGAGTTATATACAAAGCAAATAATAACACAGAGAAGGGACATCCCTCCCAAGCATCCCCCTTTTTTAAACATCTTTATTGAATCACCACATTTTAAAATACAGCATGAAAACAAACCATAGCAACATTTTCCATTATTACTTTTGTGCAGTATACATATATTTTTCATTTTAATAATTTTCATTCACTCCAACATTAAATAAATTGATCAATTCCTGCCTTCCCTTAAACCTTATTCCTCTTTCTGAACATTGTTTTGCATGCATTGTTTCCATAATTTTTTTTCAATGCAATTTTTCCTTCCATTTTCCAAAGATACCACTTCCACTTATTTCATCTCCTGTACAATATTCAATACTTCAATTACAGTTGGTATAGAGTTTGATTTATCTTTTCTAGTAAATTGCTTTTTTCAGCAAGTAGCATTAAACTTAGTAAGGTCTTGCTATTTCTAGGCAATTCAGATCCTGTAAAGAATCCTGTAAAGAAACATTTTCTTAGTTGCCACAATTTGCTCCCACAACAGTTCTGAAAAAGTACCTTATAGGGAATATTTAAAATCTGCCAACTCATTACATTCCCCCCAAAAAACATGTTCCTACTTCAGCTCTAGTCATATTTGCAGTATTTGTTATCTTCCTATGGAAAATTCTCTAAAGTCTGCTTAGGGTATAAATACCTAAACAAATGCTTCCAAACAAAAAACGTAAGCCTTTTGGACTTTATTCCATACTTGGAAGCCATATAGATACAAATGTATTCCATTGCTCCTTTGTAAATTGCCTTTCTGTTCTCTTTTTCCAGTCTTTTTCTAAACTCTTCTGATTGATTCATATAGTTAACATACAATTTTTATATGCCCTAACATTTATTCATTTTTAATACCAGCTTCTGTTCTCAACTTAATTAAAAATTCAACCAGAGCTGGTCTTTCACTTAACACTCCCTATCTCTTTCTCTTTGCCTATACTCTGTTATAAGTCTCTGAAAGTGAAGGCAATCTCTAATCTGAAGTCCAAATTTCTGCATAGCCTCATTACATCCCCTGCTTATTCCCCTTTGGTAGAAAACCTCTAATGGATAATCTTGCTGTACTTTAATTCCAGCAGATGAACCCACATACAGCCCCCTGCCCATGTCAACAAAACTTGTGAGTATTCCCATCTGGATCCAAACTGAGAACAGGACATTCCAGTCAACCTGACCAAATACAGTTTCCATGTATAAAATTACTAATGACAGTTTTTTACTGAACAGAGGTAATGCTCAAACTTGAAAGCTATTTTTATTTATTTATTTATTTATTTATATGAATTTGATTAATGGGGGTGGAGACCTGATTATTTCTGACCAATTTCAGTCTCAGCCTGAAGTCAAAAACTGACTAGAAGTGCAAAATAGAATGGACTTACAAGATGACTGCACATTGAGGAACAGCTTAATTATAGCACTCCCAGTGTGAAAAGAAACTCAACAGAAAAGGCCAATAGACTTGTGTTTATGGGTAAATTTCAGTAGCTCATTACTATGTGTCAGGATGGCTGAGTGGTCTAAGGTGCCAGACTTAAGGCTTGAACTACTTCCAAGGTGTACTGCCTGGATGCCAGGAAAAGAGAAATACAGACGACATGTTAAAATCAACTACAAATAGTGAGGAAGAAACACTGACTGGGGAAAGTTCTACAGCTGTTCAGGAAAAAGCAATGCACCCAGTGCAACCTCCAGACATGAATTCCATTAACCTACAGAAAGATACAAAACAACTGCACACAGACCTGGTTAAAATAAATGAAACACTAATGGAATATATCAACACAAACAACAAAAGGCTATAAAAATGGAAGAAGCTTTAAACAAATATTCTGATGATGGGATAAAGCTGCAAGAATCAGAGGTCAAAGTGAAGAAAAGGCTGACTGAATATGAGGTTGCTCAGGAAGATATGTCTAAAAAATAGAATTAGAGGACAGGGTATGTAAGGAAAACCTGTGATTTTCAGGTATACCAGAGAAGCTAGAAGGAACAGACTGTATTAATTGTATGAAAGCACAAATAAGCAACTGGACTGGTATTCCACAGCAGGAGTTGTTAGTTGAAAGGCACATCATGTGTATGCCCCAAACATGGCTATGAGAAAGCAACCTAGAACTTTAATAGTAAAGGTGCAATCCTACCAGTAGAAGGAGTTGATTTTGACAAAACTGTGGCAGAGGGACAAAGTACTAAAAGTGAGAGACAGTAGAGTGTTTGTAGAGAAGGATTACTCATTGTACATCAGGCAGAAGAGAAGCAAATGTATTCCACTATTCAGGGAATGTCTAGGCGCAGGTGTGACATTCAAATGGCTGTACCCAGCTGTCTTCAAAGTATTCTTCCCTGGAAGAGCAAAATAATTTTTAATGAAGTACATGCTAAGTAGGAAATAAAAAAGTTTGTCAAACGAAAAGTGAGCTGTGAAACAGAAAGAGATTCTGCTTCTTGTTCTTCTGGTAATAAAAACCACAGAGAGACTGTACCTGTGATGCTTTTTCCAGTGTTCCAACAGAAAATGTTGGATTGAAGGAAGCAAGTACAATAGTCGACTAGAAGAACTGAGAGTATGTTGAAAATGAAGCAGAAGCAGGATTTGGGAGATGGAGATAAACAGTAATAAAACCAGTAACTTAATGTGGGATTACAGTGCAATAATTATATGTGAAATATGACATGACAAGAAAATCTGGAAATATTTGGACTTTTTCAGAATTTGTTGGACTTGTGGGGACTCTAAAGGATATGCCCTACTTCATGTCATTAATGTTCAGAAATGCTTTGGGGAGGGAAAGAGGAGGGAGAAAGTTAACTGTAATGAAATAATGTTTTTTTCTTACTAGCAGCATTTTTGTGGTGTATGGTTTTCTTTTCATGCTATAAAGTTTTTTTCAGTTATTTTAAGTGTGATGGGGAGTGTAAACATGTGCTGCTGTTTTTTTATTTTTCTTTCTCTCTTTCCTCTTTCTTCTTGTTCAGTTTTAAGAAATGTAGGCAATGCAATGAAAAAAAGCCTGGTTAAAAGAGCATGACAAAAAGAAACATTAATGTGCTTTTTCTCATTCTTGCATGGGGGACTGGATTAAGGGCCTTAGATTGATTTAGTAACAAGTTTTAAGAGTCAGTAAGTAAGTGAAAAAATATTGACTATTATGAGGCTTTTTTCTAGAAAATACATGTATACTCAGTAGCAATTCTGCTGCTGGTCTTCATGTTTCCAGGGAAACAATCTGATAAAGAGAAACTGGTGGCCTTGTTCTCGTGTTTCTGTGGAGACACTCTGATAAAGAGAAACTAGCTACAGTCTTACAGGAGAGTGATTGGCTGAAGGAAAAAACTGATAAGAGAAATTGTCTATGAGATAATGTTTTCCCAGCTGGGAGAGCTATAAAGAAAGGCAAAGCCAATTACCACTTAGTAGAATCACAGGCTGCACCATGCATCTTAGCATGTTTAACCTTTCTTTTAGGTTAACTCAAGTCTGCAAGTGTAGCTGTCAGTTTGGGACTTTTGTTCCTATTAGGAGGGTAAAACTTAGTATTTGTAGATGTACATACTTTTGTGTCTTAGTATTAAGTTAATAGGTTTTAGGTGGGTATTGGAGGTGTGTGTGTGTGTGCGTGTGTGTGTGTGTGTGTGTGTGTGTGTGTGTGTGTGTGTGTGTGTGTGTGTGTGTGTGTGTGTGTTTGAGTACTTTCAATAAAACAAACAGTTTTGTAAGACGTAACATAGGCTCAAATGGATATGACAAGAAATTGTATAAAGTTCAACTTGTCAAACAAGTCTATGCATGTACACAAAAGCTGGAACTAGACATTTAACAAAAAGGTGTTATACATAAAAGGTGGGAATAATAACTTTTTAATGCAATGATGCTTTCTGTAATGTCTTTAAATGTCAACAGTCTCACAGATAAATACAAAAAACAAAGAGTAGTAAACTGTATTAAAAAATGTTGAGTGTAAATATTTAAGTCACAGAAGACACTCTGAAAGAAATGAACATGTGAACTTGATAAATAAAGGTTTTCAGGATGGTTATTCAGAGGAATACCTGGGACAAAGGAAAAGAGGAATACTTATATTAATTGCAAGAGGAGCTGCAATAGTGATAGAAGAGGATAAAATATAATAATGGCAAATTTGTAGTGTTAAAAGTGGCTACTTGCAAGGGAGGAGGATTACACTGGCATGTATTTATATTCCATCTAAAACTGCTATAAGGGAGCTTACGAAATTCTGGGAGAAAAAAAATCAGTTTTCAGCAAGGAATATTACTTATGTGGGGACATTAATGTAATTTGCAACACTGAAGATGTGTCTGGGGGGCCCAGAAGGGAAAGTATAACAAAGGAGGGGAGATTTTTGAAGTAATTTATGAATATATGTGGCATGGAATATGTGAATTCAGTAATAGGAGATCGGAATGAATTTGCAAATTATTCCCAAAGATATGAAAACTGGGCTAAGCTAGACATAATTTACATTTCACAGGAGCATGTGCATTTAGTTGAAGGTCTTGATATGCACCCAATAAATATTTCAGATCATGTGCCAATAATAACTAAAATAAAAACAGAGTAATGAAATAAAAATGAGACACTGGCACTTTCCCACCTATCTCTTGAAAAGAGAGGAATTTAAAGAATGGGTAGTGGAGATTATTCAGGAGCTATTAGAGAGGACAGAAATTTCTTCTGAAATATAGCTAGAGAGTGGGATTAAATTAAGGTGGGGTTTAAAGATAGGGTGGAAATAAAAGAAAGGGAGCTATGGTTAAGAAGTTACAAAAAGTATTTAAAGGGACTGACAAATGTTAAAGTATTGCAGAATAGGGGGACATCTCGCAGAACAAGAAGAGGATCAACTGCAGAATGCTAAGCAGAAAATAAGGGATTACCTCAATTATATGCATAAGTTTAGAAAGATTGCTATTAAGCAACTGTTTTTGATAATAACAGTAGAGCACAAACACAAACAGTAAAAATGGCTGTTGTCAAGCTTAGGTAGCAAGAGATCCTGTAGAAGTATTAAAAATATTTCCAAAATTCTATGAAACTCTGTATAAAGCAAAGAAATATGGAAATCAAGAAAAGATACAAATTTAAATGTTTATGAAAGAATTAAATATACCAATATTATTGGCAGAGAGATGGTGTAGCCATGGTTATCCTCTGTGCCAATACCTATGCCAACTTGGTGTTGGCACAGTGGGAGGCTACCCATGTTCTATCTAGTACTTGTCCATGAAAGGTAAGTTTGAAAATATACCATAATTTTGTGGATGACATATTTATTTTATGGAGTGGTACAACTGAAGGATTATTGTTATTTGTTAAATACTTGGAAAACACAACAGATTTCTTACATTTTACTGAGCTATTCTGCTGAATCAATAGATTTTTTTAGATGTGAAAATTTATAAAGATTTGACTGACAAACTACACACTAAAGTGTATAGGAAAAGTGGTTGGAAAAATAACATGTTAATGTATGACAGTATGCATCCAAGGCACATTTTTGATAATGTAATGAGTGCGCAGGAGTTAAGAATTTCTAGACTATGCACTGAAGATAGTATATATGAAAGTGAGCTAGATAACATGCAGTATATGTTTGCTAGTCGTAGCTATCCAACACAAAGAGGTAAGAGAACAATAGCTAGGACAAAAAATTGGAGAAGGAATAGAGGCAAGCCATGGTTTGAACGTAATATGGGCAGTTCTGACAATGGGACTACCATTAATGAACAGAAGCTAAAAAATAACCCATTTGTGAGAACAAATTTACATTATAATAGCAATATTGATGCTATTTTCCAGGGGATAAAAAAGAAATGGAAGATTTTACATAGTGATGATAAGCTGAAAGCACTAGTAGGTCCCCACCCCAGATTTGCTTATACTAACAGCCAAAATCTGAAGCAGATTTTATGTAAGAACATACTTTCCAACAGGTCCACAACACATAAGAAGAAGTTGGGAACTTTTAAATGTAAGAAATGCAAGGCATGTCAATATATCAAAGAAAATAACATCTTTGTACACCCTGTGTCAGGTAGGAAGTATATAACTAGACTACATGCATACTGCAGAACTAAAAAGGTGGTGTATTTAGCTGAGTGCATATCATGCCAAGCATTCTATGTTGGGAAGACTAATATAATGTTAAAACAACATATATTGCAACATATGAGTGACATCAGATTATGTTTGAGAAGTAATACTCTATATCAACATATTGAAATAAACAAAGAGCATAGATTTCAGTTTATGGCGTTATACATTCAACAAGTGAGTATGAGGGGGTGAGATTGTACACAGTACTGAATTAGCTGAGTTAAGATGGAAAGCTGAATTGCAAGCTAACCATACACCTGGGTTAAATGCATGTATGCCTTTAAAACCCTTATTGAATGGGGCATAGGTTCTGCTATTGATTCTAATTGGTTATTATTTGTTTAAATATGGTTGATTTTAACTTTTGTAGATCTGATGAAGTGCTAATGCTCAAAAGCGTTTATCTGTGAGTTAAATAAAGTTTTAACCAGTCATGGTGGCTCCATTGGGTCTTCTTTTTATCTTATATGGTATATTTTGCCACTGTGGACTTTTACTTCTTCCTTGGCTGCTTTGGATTTTTATTGCTATAATCTGGAATGCCATATGAATCTCTGCCAGATCAGAGAATGCAATCTCTGTAACCAGGTATGTCCTTCCAAAGGAAGAAATTATCTGCACCAAAGAAGGCAATCAGAAAACAGAAAATTGTCTGTTGTTGGAAACTTGGAACAAAATGAGCAGTGAAAAAAGGCCAACAGAAAAAAACTCCAACAGACAGATGACAATGGAAGTCCTGAAGTGAGGATGAGGTCAGAACAAGGTGATAGAGAAATAAATTATCATGGTAGTGCCATACACTGTGGGGAATCAAAGGTTTTTAACTTAAGTACTTTTAATTTGAATGAGCATCATTTAAAAATTCTTAAGCTAGGCTTGAATTTCATACCTAGCCAAAGGTCAAATCTTACACATACTATTTTACAATTTAAACTTTACACAAGGAAATTTGTCTTTTACATTAAAAGATGTTGTTATTAATAATAGTTTAATTAAACCTTCTATGTTTAACCCACATCTGCATTTTAATATAAAAAACTTTGAAGTTTTTTGTGAAAGGGACATAAGGTAAGGTGTCTTTTGAATAGTAAAGCAGTTAAATTGTATTATAATTCAACAAATTCTGAATGCAAAGCACTTATTAAATTAAATAAACAGAGCAGTTTAACATTTATGAAAGCAGACAATGGGGCTGGTTTGGTGGTGATGGACACGGTAGATTATTATAAAGCCATTGAGGAGATGCTTAGTAATGAAGAGGAATATCAAGAAATCTCTGTATTTGAGATTCAAGCAAAATGTAGGTTAATGATAATGAATGGTGAAATAGACATTAATCTTTACAACTTCTTTCAAACAGATAAACCATGTATTGGTATTCTATTCGGAATACCTAAAATACACAAAAATACAACCACCCTCCATTTAGGCCCATTGTTTCTGCTACTGGTGGTATTACAGAGAGCATTCTATATTTTTGGATATTGTTTTCAATTTTTTTAAATTATATTAGGGTTTTTCATTCACAACATTTTTCTCCCATTGTCAGAAATTTATTTATTGTTATGGTAGATGTTGTATCTTTATTCACATATATGCCTAAAGCACAATGTATTGAGCATGTTAGATGTTATTTAAATAATTATACACAAGTAGATGGTGCTGCCATACAGTTATTTTGCACCTTGTTGGAAATTGCTTTAGAAATTTTTTTTTCTATTTTCATGATAAGTATTATAGACAGAAGAAACGTGCTCCTATGGGGGCTAAAGTTTCTCCAGCTTATGCTATCCTTATTCTGGGATGGTGGGAGTGAGAGTCATTACCTAGTATACACAAGTTTGATAAGCTAATAATTTACAAAAGGATTGTAGATGATTTCCCCTTTATTTTTGAAGGAAATTTTAGTAAATTTAACTTCAGTTTTTTAGAACATTTAAATGAAACTTCTACATTTTTACAGTTTACTTTGGGAGATAGTGGCTATGATGTTTGTTTTCCAGATGTTTGATTAACTTGGGACCAAAGCAATAAGAATTTTGAAAGTTACATTCACAGAAAAAATACATTTTCTAATAGTTATCTTCATTTTCATTGCAATCATCCTAGCCATAAAAGACGTCATATTCCTAGAGGACAGTATATCGGAGCTTCTCGTATGATTAGTAACAATGACGTTTTTGAGAAAGAACTTATTTTTATCACTAGTCTTTTTGTAAACAGGGGTTATAGCCCTAGTTTTTTTTTTACAAAAATCAGTCCAGGAGGTTCGTTTAAAGAGACATAGTGATGTTCCACCTATTTACATGAGGGGTTTGTTAGTAACCATTTGAAGGATATGAAAATTAATAACTATAGTATTCCATGTTGCACTTTAGATATGTCAGTTAACACTTCTAATATTAGAAATATTATCCAGAAAAACTGGGGAATTATTAATGGGAATAAAGATTTGGTGGAAGTATTAGGGAACAAACCATTATCTGTGCATAAAAAGGAGGTCAGTTTGAATCATTTATTAGAAAAGACTGATACTAAGGTGATCACATAGTCTGCAAATAAAGACAAAGGGACTTAAAAATGCAATGGTTGTTCTATTTGCAGATATATTCATGAAAGCCCATACATTTTAATGACTGATTTATCCTATACTATTAATTTTCAGCATAGATTTCATTGTGGATCTATGGAGATAATTTACATTGGGTTATGCTCAGGATGTGATTCTTTTTATGTTGGTATGACAAAAAACCTTTTAGGGATAGAAAAAAATACATTTGTATATTATTAAACATTGTGATACCAACAATGCTCTGTTCAAGCATTTTGTTGTTTGTAAATCATTTTTAAAAATTTTGTTCTGCAGTTTTAGAATAAATAGATAACAGGAGGTAGTGATTTCAAAAATCAGGTGTAGAAGAGAGAGGTAGCATGGCAGATTAAGTTATGTGCTGATTCTCCACCTGGATTGAAAGAACATATTAATTTAAAATGTTTTTTAAAAAATAAGAAATTAAAGGGTTAAAATATTTTCTTATTAGCTTGTAGTGTTGTCATTTAATGGTTATTTCTTTAATTGATTGCTGTCACGTGCAACAGTATTTAAGTGCTTGTTTTTTACTTTTGTTCATGTTCTGATAAAGTTACTATGAAAGCAGATATTAAAATAAGCTACACTATCCTTTGTGCCATTGGAAGTGATATTTTGGTTCTTTGGAATACAATATTTGTTAGCATGAGAGGATATGGTCAACAGACCATGTTGCTTTGCCAAGGATAGTCTGCAGTTGTTCCCTCTAGGTTTTGAATATTGGCTAAAACATTGTCTTCACCCATATTGCCTTTTTTGTCAATGCCAAATTAATAAGCCTTCCAACACAGCAAAACTGACCCAAGAGAATCTAAAGGTGATACAGGTATTACTACCCAATGCCAGAAAAACAAGAAATTCAGGCTCTGCTCACTCTGAAGACTGTAGACATCTGTGAAGTTATTGAGACATGGTTTAAAGCCACAGGAAGAACCAGGCAGTGAAGGGCTACAATGCCTTCCACGCATTCAGGACACCTATTGCACAGGCATTGACCTAAGACTGAGGTGCCTCAATCTATGTCAACAACAAACTCTCCTCAAGACTAGTCAAATAGGATAATGGGCTTGAGCTTCTCCATTTACGTAGGAAAAGTCTCATATCATATCTTAGCAAAATATAGGTCACCCTCTATGACCCAAGAATCCCATAACTCATACTTGGACTTAGTGGAGGCCCTCACCATTCAGTTTTATATCATATTCATGGATGACTTCAAGCAACCTCACTACAAACTGGGTTAATTACATGACCCCAAACTTACAGACCTAGAGGACTTCCTATTGAAATGTAAGCACTCAATATGCTGAGTGCCGAAAAGCCAGAAAATACAGGACAAGAGCAAATCTCAGAAATCACTCTGATTCTTAGAACTTCTGTTTTGCATGGGAGGAAGCCCCATGCACCCCCCCTACACACACCCTCTGAACTTATATACCAACTCTGAGATTGACATATCTCAAAGAAAAGGGAATATTCTGAGAAATGGCATCTCGGACTTCGTACATACTAGCCCAATCTTTCAGCCATTCAGTCCCCGCATTTTGGCCATCACTCTAGTGGGTTGCAACATTTCAAAAGGTTTCCAGCCCAGAGATTCCTGGATATTGTAAACATAAAAACCTTGGACCAGATAGTCTATACAGCCATAGGGGTTGCAAACATACTCAACCCGGTACTCAGAAACATAAGATAATGCTGTATCTCCCCTAGTGTGGTGTTCTCTCTCTGGTAAGGCCAAACCACAAAGATGTCTCAGTCATAATAAAAATAAATTCTGAGACTCTGACTAACTCTGTAACATTTAGGAACTGTTCTAAGGCAAACTTCCAACTACTAAATGATAACCTTTCAAAATTTCAAGCCCCCCCACAAACCCTGAAAGTACAGTTGCAGAATTGTTCAGAGAAAAGTTGTACAATCATGTCAATAAATGCATAGAGTCAGTTGTGTCTACAAGAAATAGGTCAAGAAATAACTAAAAAAAAAAAAACTACCCTGATGGAATCCAAACATAAACAAGTTGTACAACAAAAGACAAATGTCATAGCCATGATTAGGAAGTGCTATGCCCAGCATGATTATTAATCTAAACAAACTATTAAGAGGGCAAATTAAGTCTACTAAAGCCAAATTTGAGGTAAAGCTAGCCCCCTAGGTAAAGGACAATCACAAGGCTTTCCTTAGCTTCCCAGGACAATCACAAGGTCATCTTTACCCTCCCAGGCAGAAATAACTGGTTTATTGTTTCTGTTGTCATCCCAAGGGGGTACAATATTAGTCAGCATAGTAGGATATGAGCAACAAACCACATTGCTTTGCAAAGGATGGTCAGCACCTATCCCCACTAGGCTTTTTTTTAAACAAGAATCATTTTTATTAAATTATCACTTAATGACATATGCAATCATACATTTATATAAATGAAAACAAACCACATTGACATAATTTTAGTTGCAAACATTATACATCACGTATAACCTATCCAGTCATTGTCAGTCAAACATTACATAGCTCATTCAAAGCCTGCCTTCTTTTAAACCTCATTCTTCATTTGCATGTAGTCTTCCCACAATTTCCATTTTTTTTCTATGTAATTTGCTCCTACCTTTTTCTAAAGACCCAATTTCCAGTTGTTTTATCTTTGTTACTATATTCATTACTTGTAGTACAATTGGTTTAGGCTTTCATTTCCATTGCCTAGTAATTGTTTTTTGGAAGCCACCATAATTAGACTCAACAAGGCCTTGCTATGTCTAGGCGATTCCGATTCTGTGTCATAGCTCAAAAAATCATTTCCTTAGTCATACCAATTTTCTCGCCCAGTTTTTCTGATAGAGTAGTCTGTAGGGAATTTTTAAAGTCTGCCAACTCATTACATTTCCAATTACCTCTTTCTTCCCCATCACACCTCCATTTGCTATCTACCTGAGGAAAAATTCTTTGGAGTCTACTTGGGGTATAAAACACCTATGTAAACACTTGAAAGCAAAGATCACAAATCTTCTAGACTTTGTTGCATACTTGGGATACATACATATACCCCCCAATGTTTCTTTCTGAATTGCTTATCCAGTATCTCTTCCCTATCTTTTCTAACCTCAGCTGATTGATTCTTATAATTATCATGCAATATTTTATATGTTATAATAATTATTCCTTTTTTAACAGCAGCTTCTGTTCTAGATTCTACTAATAACTCTACCAGTTCTGTTCTTTTGCTTAGTATCCCCCTATTTCTTTCTCTTTGCCTATACTCTGATAGTAAATGCAATCTGTAGCCTGCATTCCAAATACATTTTGCCCCTTCCCTTTCTGTTACCTTTCCTTCTCTAATTATTTGCATACTAATTATTTTGCCAGTTTTCTCCAAAACATTTCAGCCCTTTCTTGCCTATTTTCTGTATCCCTAATTGCAGTAATCCCTTTTGGCAGAATCTCCTTTCTCTTTTTTTGTGTTGGCTTAGTTCTTGGAATACTGTCTGTTACTTTATGAATATAATATTCTGTATGGTTATTGTTATTCTCCTTAAAGATCTGTATCCAAAATCCCAGCTTCT
The DNA here is from genome assembly GCF_019279795.1 of Protopterus annectens. Lineage (NCBI taxonomy): Eukaryota > Metazoa > Chordata > Ceratodontiformes > Protopteridae > Protopterus > Protopterus annectens. The sequence goes on along the minus strand of NC_056743.1, from coordinate 1,232,435,243 downwards.
CCTTGTTTCATGAGATTACCCCTTTTCTTCATCACCCCTTTCAACTTTGAATTATAGGTTTCTGCTTGTAATATGTATAGGAGCCTTAACTGTGTAACTCTGAAATACCCATACAAATCAGGTAATCCCAATCCATCTTGTGCTATTGGAAGAATCATCCTATCCCACTTGACTCCTGCTGTCTTCCTCTCCTAGGTAAAATCCTTCAGCTCTTTATTAATTGCTATCCACAACTTCTCCTCTGGTTAATAAAAATATGCCTAACCTGTGTATAAAACTAAAGGGACTAAACACATTTAACTCCTTGTATCTTGCTATCCATATCTATAAAACAGAGCTTCTAATTTCTCAGTTTTTGTTTTATCTTCTGTTTAGTCTCTTCCTACATATCCTTAGCTGCTAGACCAGAATCCTTTTAATCCATACTCCTAAGTACTTCATTTTATCATGTCCCCATAAATATGGCTATTGCTGTACCAGTTTGTGTCTGTGTGCATAATTTGCTGCTATTGCCTTTGTTTTAGCTTCATTAATTTTGCATCCTAAAAAAAAACTGAAACTGTCTCAAAATGTTCTACAACACTGTAATGTCCCTTTCTGGTTTTGTCAGGTATAAAATAATATAATCTACAAATAGAGCCAGATTTTCTTGACTACCTTAGCAATTTTATCCTTGAATTTTGGAGTCCCTTATTTTCTTTTCCAGTGATTCTAAATATAATGCAAATAACAAAGGGGTTCCTCTGCTCAAACCAGAGAAGAACCCCCCCCCCACTTTAATTATCGCCTACGATCCCTCATATATCCTCCTAATCAACCTTATAATTTTATCAAGGAATGCAAAAGCTTTCATTCCCCTGCTCATAAGCTCCCAGCATACTCAGTCAAATGTTTTCTCTGCATTAAGAACGACCAACAGTGGTATTTTCTTACATTCTGCTTCCCTCTGGATCATCAGTGTTCTGTTGATGTTGTCAAATGTTTGCTCCCCTCCACAAACCAAATTGAACTATATCTATCTGTTTTGGCATCACCTTTGCCATTCTTTTAGCCATTATAGACATAAACACGTTATAATTATGGTTTAGTATTGAAATGGGCCTGTATGAAGCTGAATGTGATGGGTCTTTACCCTCTTTAGGTATTACAGCTATCATCACTTTCTTCTAGGATGTTGCTACTTCTCCTTCTCTTAAAATGCTGTTAAACAAAAAAAAAAACTTTCCAGAGCATTATAAGTTTTCCCTCCAGCTTCCAAACTTCCACAGGAATATCATCTATTCCTATGGACTTTCCCGTGGATTGGTTATACATCATCATTTTTATCTCATCTCTTTCCATCCTAACTATTAGTAATTGAGCATCCTCTACTGCTAACCTTGGCATATTTAATTCTTCCACAAATATTTCCAATTGTACCTTGTTTTGATTTCCATATTTCTCTGCTTTATACAGACTTTCTTAACATTTTTGAAATATTTCTAGTAGCTCTACAGGATCTCTTGTTATCTTCCTTGTTATAGACTTACTAAGCTTGGCAACAACCCTTTCTATTTTTCTTGCCTGAGTCACTGTGCTAAACATTTTTGTGTTCTGGAGTTATCAAAAAACTGTTGTTTAACTGTTGTTTAACAGCAATATTTCTAAACTCATGCATATTATTGAGGTAATCCATTATTTTCTGTTTAGCATTCTGCAATTGCTCCTCTTCTTGTTCTTTGGGATTCCCCCTGTTCAGCAATACTTTAACCTTTGTCATTTCCTCTAAATAATTCTTGTTACCTCTTAACCATATTTCTTTTTCTTTCATTTCCACCCTATTCTGAAATGCCACTTTAATTTTAACCCACTCCATAGCTATATTTTCCGAAGTAAGTTCAATCTTCTCTAATAATTCCCAAATAATTTCCACTACCTATTCCTTAAATTCCTCTCTTTTCAACAGATAGGTGGGAAAGCACCAGTGTCTCATTTTTATTTCATTACCCTGCATTTTTATTTTAGTTATTATTGACGTGTGATCTGAAATAGTTATTGGATGTGTATCAAAACTTTCAATTAAATGCACATGTTCCTGTGAAATATATGCTCTGTCTAATTTGACCAGTTTTTGTATCTTGGAGAATAATATGTAAATATACTCCCAACTCCAGCTACTGAACTCACATCTTCCATACCAAATATTTTCATAATTTCTTCAAAAATCTACTATCCTTTGTTATATTTTCCCTTCTGGGCCTTTCACTGCTGCAAATCAAATTCCAGTCCCCACCTATAAGTAATATTCCCTACTTAAAGCTAATTATTTCTCCAAGAATTTTATTAAACTCCATTATAGTAGTTTTATGTGGAATATAAATACAAGCCAGTTTAACTCTCTTCCCTTGCCATTAACCCCTTAGCACTACAAATATACCATTATTATCATTTTGTCCTCTTTTACCACCATTGGAGATCCTCTTGCAATTAATATAAGTGCTTCTGTTTTTCTTTATCCCAGGTATTCTGATGCATAACTATCCTAAAACCTTTCTTTATAAAATTCACATGTTCAGTTCTTTGCAAATGTGTCTCATGTAGCATATCTATTTGCACTCTGAATTTTTTAATATAGTTCACTACTCTTTTTGTATATATCTGTGAGACCATATACATTTAAAGATAATATAGAAAGTGTCATTATGTTAAAAAGTTATTATTCCCACCTTTCATGCATAACAGCTTTTTGTTAAGTGTCTAGTTCCAGCTTTTGTGTTACATGCATACACCAATTTTTGGAAGGTTGATCTTTTATACAACTGTTTCTGTTATATCCATTTGAGTCTATGTCACATCTTACAAGCCCTCAAACAAAAACGCCCCCAATACACCCCTAAACCCTTTTAATGTAATAGTAACACACAAAACTATATACATCTTCAAATATTGAAGTTTTACTCTCCTAATAGGAACACTTGTACCAGACTGACAGCCACACTCACAGACTTGAGGTTAACTTAAAAGGAAGGTTATGCATGGTAAAATGCATATTGCAGCATGTGCTTCTAAGTGCTGTTTGGTTTTGTCTTATATTTATTACTCTCCAAGATTGGGAAAACACTTGAATGCCTTCAGAAAACATTATCTCCTTGCCAATGAAAGAAAGCCATTGAACGAAATAAGTATTCTGTTTTTATTGCTCTTTATCAGATTGTCTCCATGGGGACATGAGAACCAGATACAGAGTTGCTTCTATGAACACTCATTTATTTGCTAGACAATGTTCTGTTTTATCTATTTGCTTTCTCTTAAAACTGGTTACTAGATCAAGCCAAGGACCTTAACCAGTCATTCTCCTATGCAGGAGTGAAAAAAAGTACATTACATTTTCTTGTATCCTGCTCTTTTGAACAGAGTTTTCTTCTTTTTTAAATTATATTGCCTACATCTCTTAAAATTAAACAAGGAGAAAGAAAGAAGTAGAAAAAAAAAACAATGGCAAATGTTTACTTTAGTATTCCCATGACACTCTAAAATAACTAAGAAAACGTTACTTTATAGCATGCAGATTATATCATGCATTATAAAAACACTACTACTAAGAACAAAGTTTTATTTTACTTGCAGTTAACTCTTTCCCTCCTCTTCCCCTTTCCTAAATGTTCTTCCAAACATTAATGGCATGAAATATGGAATATGCTTTAGAGTTCCCTACAAGTTTAACAAAGTCAAAAAAGTCCAATGTTCCCAGGTTTTCTTGTTCTGTCATGTTTCATAAATATAATTAATGCCTTGTAATCCTACATTTGTCAATTTCTGAACTGCTAGTTTTATTCCTGTTGATCTCCATCTCCCAAATCCAGTCGCTGTTTCATTTCCAACATACTACTGTTTTTTCTAGTCAACTATGTGCTTTTTTCCTGTCTCTCAAACAATTTCCATTGAAACATTGGAAAAGACTTCACTGGCACAGTCTCCTTGTGATCTTTATTGCCAGAAGCAGAATCTCCTGTTTCCTAATTTGCTTTTTGCTGGACAAACTTTTGCATTTCTTCCTTAGCATGCTCTGCATCAATAAATGATTTTGTCCATCTAGGCAATAATATTCTGAAAATAGCTGGGTACAGCAGCTTAAATCTCATGGATACGTCTTGAAATTCCCTGATTAGTGGAATACATTTACTCCTCCTCTGCCTGGTGTGCATTGAGTAATCATGTTCCAAAAACACTCTCCTGTCTCCCTCTATTAGTACTTTGCCTTTCTGCCACAGTTTTGTCAGAATCAACTCCTTCTGCTGGTAGGATTGCATCTTTACTATTAAAGATCTAGGCTACTTTCTCATGGCCAGATTTGGACTATACACACACTGTGTCCTTTCAGTAAACAACTCTTGCTGTAGAATACCAGTCTAGTTACTTATATGTTCTCCAATAAAATTAATACAGCAGAAAATCTCAGGTTTTCCCTATGTGCTCTGTCCTCTAATTCTATTATTTTTTGAAACATCTCTTCTTGAACAGTTTCATATTCAGCCAGCCTTTTCTTCATTTCTACCTCTGATTTTTGCAATTTTATCACCTAATTTATGTATCTTTTCAAAGCTTCCTCCATTTTTTCCAGCTTTTTGTTATTTGAGTTGATATAGTCCTTCCGTTTTTCATTTATTTTAATCAGCTCTGAGTACATTTGACTTATTTTTTCCTCTAGGTTACTGGAAGTCATGTCTTGCACTAATGATGAAGCTTGCACTGGCTTTTGCTGAACAGCTACATAATTCTTCCATGTTAAGTTTTTCCCTCACCTTCTGTGTTTGATTTTCTTTCAGGTTCTCTAAATTTATTTGTTGCTGGCATGATGGCAGTGCACTTACTGGCCAGTTACTGAAATTTACCCAAAATATGAGTATATTGGCTCTCTCTTCTGAGTTTTTGTTTTCACACTGGGAAAGCTGAAATGAAGTTGTTACTCAATGTGCAGCCATCTTGGAAGGCCCCTAAACTACAGTCATCTTCCCCCTGTAGGCTTTTGACTATTAGCTAAAACATGGTCCTTTCCCCTAGTGCCTTTTTAGTCATTGCCAAACTAATAAACCTTCCAACATAACAAACTCAACCCAAGGAAATCTAAATGTGTCACTGCTCAATAACAGGAGCCCAAACAAGAAATACATGCTCTCCTCACCCTAGAGAATGTGGACATCTTTTCAGTTACTGATACAGGGTACAAAAGCTACAGGCAGCAGGGCTAAAATGCCTTCCACACATTCAGGACTGCTACTGCAAAAGCAGGGACCAAAGGTGAAGGTGTCTTAATCTATATCAAAAACAAATTCACCTCATGACTAGTCAAGTAGGATGATGGGCTTGAGCTTATCCATGTCCAGATTTCCATAGGCAGTCTCCTATCATATCCTTGAAAAAAATAGGTTACCCTCTATAACCCAAGAAACCCATAACTTTTACTTGGACTTACTGGAGAACTTCACCATTCAACCCAATACCATATTCATGGATGACTTTAACTACCCCCACTATAAACAAGGGTAACTACATGACCCCAAACTTACAGGCTCAGAGACTCCTGGACTTTGCAAACATAAAAAAAACTTGGCCCAGGGAGTCCATACAACTACAAGGGGTAAAAACATACTCAACCTGGTACTAACAAACATGGCAGAATGCTGTCCTTTTCCCAAGTTTAGTGTTCTCCTTGGCATGGTCAGATCACAAAGCTGTCTCTTGTATCATAAAATCTATTATGTGACCCCAGCTAACACCCTAACATTTAGGAACTATTCTAAGGCATACTTCCTACTACTAAATGATACCCTATCAAAATGTCAAGCCCCCCTCCCCCAACAAACCCTGACAGTACAGCTGCAGAATTGTTCACAGAAACCTTGTACAATCATGTCAATAAATGCATAGAGACACCTGTGCCTACAAGAATTAGGTCCAGAACTAACTCAAAAAACAAACCACCCTGGTGGAATCTAAACATTAACAGGTTGCATAACAAAAGAAAAAAAAGTCATAGCTAAGATTAGGAAGTGCTATGCTCAACATGATAAAAACACTGCCATCAATCTAAACAAACAACTAAAATGGAAAACTAAGTCTGTTAAATCCAGATTTGAAGTCAAGATAATCCCCTAAGAAAAAGACAATTACAAAGCTTTCTTTAACATTCCAGGTAAAGATTAATCACAAGACTTTCTTTAGCTATGTCCAAAATCTCAAAGGCAGCAGCTGGCAGTGTGTAGAAATGATTGCAAATTGAGCTGGAAGATATAGCAAATCTGCTGATTGTCAAACTCAGCTCAAATTTTAACCCCCTCTTCACTGGCCAGCCCCAGGGAATACCATCAAACAATCACCCCCAACTACTGCTAGGAAGTAGGTCCCAGATGTGCTCTCTAACAATAAACACACTGCATCAATGGGCCTTGATAATATACCAGGATGCCTTCTAAATAGCTTGAAACATGACCTACTGGGACCACTGGAGTCACTGATTAACTGTTAACTTTAGCAGACAGGCTTTGAATGAGAACTGCAACACTATTTCTATGCAGCATTATGAGGGGTGAGCTATTAACAGATCCTGGGAACTACAGACCCATAAGTCTATCTAAATATGCATAGAAAAAAAAAAAGAAAATTATCATAGAAATTGACAAGAGACTTTCAAACACTGGATCCAACCCAGTTTGGCAACAGTTTGGGGTGCCCAAGTGCTACTCTCAGCCTCATGGACTTTTGGATGATTTCAATGTGGGGAAATGGTGCATGGGCAATAATGAATGAACTGCCTACTTTGACCAGGCATTTGGCATTTGATACAATACTTTGACTTTGTAAACAGAAACGACTCATGGATATAACATATATATGTATATGTTATTAGCCAATCTGGCTTAGCTATCAGATCCATAGGGCTAGGAGAGAGGATGACAGTGGCAAGAGGTTAGTCACAAGTGCTGCTTCCGCTCCATTGCCATGCTGGGCTCTTGTTTTGCTTCCATTTTCAACATTTGGCCTGGGCTAAGAACAGGGTCTTCTGGCTGATGAAGAGCTAGACCAGTATTCATCAGCTAAGACACTAACATCCTAACAAGAAGGAACACAGGACTAACACAGACAAAATGAACACAAACAAAATCCAAATTAATGAACACCATCTCTAAAGAAATCTATCTTGCAAAAATCTAATACCTCTGCATTAATGCATCCCTAATGATGCCATAAGTAAGCATAATAAGAGGAGATATGTATAGTGATAGATAGTAGATGATTTGGATAGCACCAGCCAGTAAATAACTAAATAAGGAAAACATTAGTTCTATATAAATAAACATATAAATATATAAATGAACATATGGCATCTAGGTCCAAGGCAGTCATCATTCCACTGTATTCAGCCATCAATAATATTGTAATGGTCCATACCCTATGTACCTGACTAGATAGTTGCAGTAAATGGAACATCCACAGAGGTCCATGTATAAAAGCTGTAAACAGTATAAACTAAGTAGATTGCCATCAGATTGCCACATAGGATCAAGGGATATTAGCTAGAAGTTATTACAAAAAAGCCCCAATTTGCCCACAAAGAAAGCCAACCATGTTCCAGCAAGTCAGCACCTGATGCCTCTCCAGGGACACAGTGCATTTCTGTTCCCCCATCTTTATATCCAGGTGTCCTCTAAAAGGTTAAGAGAGAGGCTGCTTGAGTCTGAGGAGGAGTCTGAGAGTCTAGTCCACAGAAGGAGCTTCTCTCCCACCAACAAGTCCATCTAATGATTTCATGTGCACAAGCTTGACTGTGTGATGTTACTCGATGGTGCTTGACTTGCAGATATCCAGCATTACCATAAGCAAGGGTCTAAGGAGAGGCTCTGAGGGAGACGAGGCTTTTGGTGAGGAACATCTGTGAGATAAGAGAGTAGAGGTGAGGAGCTTTGTGTGCATTAGAACATGAAGTTTGTGGGTCTGCTGCTGTGTGGCTTTGTGAGACTTGATGTCGCCTCCAGCTGCTGCATGTAACTGTGGTGGTATTATAAGGGAAGACTACAGGGATGTTATTACCTCCTTGTCCCTGGATGAGATACCCTTACTAATGAGGTGGGCCATGTAGAAAACTTTCCATACAATGGGAACAATATGGTGGTCAAAAGTCAATTTGCTATCAACCTAGGTGCCCAAGTCCCTCAGGACTGATTGTGAGCTTAGGACCTTGTTATTATTGTGATAATTTGTGGGGACATCATTCTCCCCAAAGGGGATAATGATGCACTTTTTGGCATTCA